>NW_004949197.1:968235-995927 GCF_000317375.1 Microtus ochrogaster
TTTGTAGACCAGGCTGGTCTCGAACTCACAGAGATCTGCCTGCCTCTGCCTCCCGAGTGCTGGGATTAAAGGCGTGCGCCACCACCGCCCGGCTATTGTTCACTAATTTACTTCACAGTATTGATATACACACTGGTCATGCTCCCAAATTCTTCCAAACTCTTGTAATTCTTAAAACTGAAATAGTTTTCATTAATCACAAAGAACACAATCCAAGATCCCTAGTAGAAGTCTGCAACTTTGGATGACACCAACCCCTATGTATATTTTCCTTGTATGTAAATGCCTATGGTAAAGCTTAACCTACATATTAGGCACAAGTGCTTTTTTCAGGGTTGATGATAAACCCATGAATGAAATGCTCAGTGCCAAATGCCTAGCCCACAATAAATTTATTATGTGAAAGTGGTTTTTCTCTAAATCCATCACTGTACCATACACACCCTTTTTTTCATGGAAGACAGACTGCCTACAAGATGCACTGAGGTGAACAACAGTTATGAGTTAGCGTTGGGCTACTGTTAACTAAGGCTATAGGAACTATAACAATCCACCCAGTAGTCCAGCTTCAGAGATCCTTATACTCTTTACTTATAGCTAGCCTTTGCATTTCATCTACTTAGCCTACCTCCACTGCCATTTCCAGCCCAGTTTTCTCCTAGGACTTTGTAAAGCAAAGAGCAGAAGGCCGTAATTCAAGTAGCAGGTGCTTGCCTGCAAAGACACAGGAGACTACAGAACCTACCCCAACACCATGAGGAGCAGAGCATACTGGGGCAATACCTGTAATCTCAGCAGGGGTGGAAGCAGGATTGCTGAAAGACAACACCAGCTACCTAACAGGAACCAATCAAACAACAGACACATGGGCCTGGAGAGATAGATGGCTTAGCAATTTAGAGCACTGGCTGCACTTCCAGAGGACCCAAGTTCAATTCCCAGCACTCACATGGTGGCTCACAAAATCTAACTCCAGTCCCAGGGTACCCGATGCCCTCTTCTGGCTTCCAAGGGCATCAGACACACAGAGTGTACACAAACATACATGCAGACAACATACACATGCATAAAAGCAGAAGACAACCCCAAATTCCAAAAACAAACCCCTCCTTCAAACTCATGCAATATCCCCCGTCAGAATATGACTTTGATGTGTTCGTTTTTGCTATTATTCTATTACTACAGGAACATACTGTAAGTCAGTGGTTCTCAACCTGTGGGCTGTGAACCCTTTGGGTCAGCAAACACATCTTCAGATGATTCCTAACAGCAGCAAACTTAAGAGTAGCAACTTTATAACTCTTCATTTTTAGGCAACCAAAGACCCATAGGCTGAGAACTGCTTAGAGTGGTGTAAAAGATGACTTAGTTCCCTCCAGCTAGAGATGGTTCAGAGACTTAGTGCTTTCAAAGGGTTAGGGTTTGGCTCCCAACACCTACGTGGCAGCTCGACCACTTTTAACTCATTCTGGAGTCTCAACATTCTCATCTGGACTCCATAGGCATTGCATATACATATGCATACAGATCACTCATAAGATATTAGATTATACCGTCGCCTAAATCCTGCTTCACTTGTTTAGAAATAACCAAAATTAACCAAAAAAAAAATTTTTTTTTTTTTGGTTTTTCGAGACAGGGTTTCTCTGTGGTTTTGGAGCCTGTCCTGGAAGTAGCTCTGTAGACCAGGCTGGTCTCGAACTCAGAGATCTGCCTGCCTCTGCCTCCCGAGTGCTGGGATTAAAGGCGTGCGCCACCACCGCCCGGCAGAAATAACCAAAATGTTTGTGTCTGAAGAGTAGTTCTGTGGTAGAGCACTTTCCTATTGTGTATGAGTACCTTGACTCAAATGTCCAGCACTAAAAATTAAATGTTTGACACATCACTTTCACTCATTCCCTTCCCACCCCATTTTTGAGACGAGTGTCTGTGTAGCTCAGGCTGTCCCAGAACTGGCCCTACAAATTAGGCTGGCCTCAAACACCTGATCTGCCCCGAGTGCAAGGACTAAAGGAATACACCACCACTCCTGGTAGAACATAGACTACTTATTTCTGGGTTGTCTCAAATGTTTATAAGCTGAGACCAATCCCTGGAATTTTACCCACATTAGTTATCTGTTCCATATAACAGACTGCAACAAAAGGTTTGGATAGTTTACCAAGAATAGAATTTCTGATAAGGACAAGGACAAAGTGTATCAAGTTTCCCCAGTCTCTGTCTTGGCTATTGTTCCCTCTACCGCTTTTTTAAGAACAGGGTTTCTCTGTGTAGGCCTGGGTGTCCTGGAACTTCCTCCGTAGACAAGATTTGCTTGCCTCTTGTCTTGCCTTGAGTGTTCAGACGAAAGGTATTTAGTCCCCTACTGCTTTGACAAGACACAGCATTGCTCTGAAGCAAGGCTTGTGCTATGTAGACTCGGTTCTTAGTCCAGGCTGATTTTAACCTTATGTAGCCAAGGAACGAATTGCCCTGTCCATACCTACAGGACTACATTTAAGACCTACCAAGCTGTTCTTACCTGTCTTAGGAATGTTCGAAGGTTTGTGTCTAAATGTCCAGATTAAATGTTATTTTATTTTTTTTTTTTTTTTGTCGAGACAGGGTTTCTCTGTGGCTTTGCTGCTTGTCCTGGAACTAGCTCTCATAGACCAGGCTGGCCTCGAACTCACAGATATCCACCTGCCTCTGCCTCCCAAGTGCTGGGATTAAAGGTGTGTGCCACCACTGCCCGGTTAAATGTTAAAAAAATTTTTTTTTCTAGACAGGGTTTCTCCATAGCTTTTGGAGCCTGTCCTGGCACTAGCTCTTGTAGACCAGGCTGGCCTCAAACTCACAGAGATCCGCCTGCCTCTGCCTCCCGAGTGCTGGGACTAAAGGCGTGCGCCACCACCGCCCGGCTAAATGTTAAAATTTTAAGAGCTAGATGTGGTGATATATGTGTCCTTTTCACTCAGTGATCCTAACTCATCAGTTATGTGAGCTTGTTATTCAACTGGAGTTCTTTTTTTTCTTTTTTCTTTTTGGTTTTTCGAGACAGGGTTTCTCTGTGGCTTTGGAGCCTGTCCTGGAACTAGCTCTCATAGACCAGGCTGGCCTCAAACTCACAGAGATCCGCCTGCCTCTGCCTCCCGAGTGCTGGGACTAAAGGCGTGCGCCACCACCGCCTGGCCTTGGAGTTCTTTTTTTAAAAAATACTTATTATGTATACAATATTCTGTCTGTGCGTATGCCTGAAGGCCAGAAGAGGGCACCAGACCCCATTACAGATGGTTGCGAGCCATCATGTGGTTGCTGGGAATTGAACTCAGGACCTTTGGAAGAGCAGGCAATGCTCTTAACCTCTTAGCCATCTCTCCAGCCCCCTCAACTGGAGTTCTTAAAGGACCAATACCTCCTCCCACCAACCCCCAAATTTAGGCCCTATAGATAAAGAGAAGAGCACCTTCTGCTCTCAGAGTACCTGGGCTCAATTTCGAAGACCCACATATAACTGTATCCAGTTCAAGGAAACCTGCACATACATGGAGCAATTTATTTTTTGCTTTTTAAAGACAGGGTTTCTCTTTAACAGCCATGGCTGTCCTGGAACTTGCTCTGTAGACTAGGCTGGCTTTGAACCACTTACCTCTGCCTCATATAGTGCTGGGATCAAAAGTGTGCACCAGGGGGCTGGAGAGATGGCTCAGAGGTTAAGAGCACTGGCTGCTCTTCCAGAAGTCCTGAGTTCAATTCCCAGTAACCACATGGTGGCTCACAACCATACGTACTGAAATCTGGTGCCCTCCTCTAGCGTGCGGGCATACATCGGGGCAGAATGTTGTATACATAATAAATAAATCTTTAAAAAAAAAAAAGTGTGCACCAGCAAGTCAGTCTTTACATGTAGTGTGTATATATATAATCTATCCTCAGACATAAACACACTCTGCGAGTTTGAGGCCAGCCTGGTCTGCAGAGGGAGTTCCAGTACAGGCTCCAAAGCTAGAGACAAAACAAAAACAAAAGCGGCAGTTGCAGGGTGGGGGTGGGTAAGAGGCAGGAAGAAAGGGAAGAGACAAACTTTTAAAGCAATTTAAAAATGGGCAGTGGCAGCCAGGTGGTTGGTGGTACAAGTCTTTGGCTGCAGTACTTGATAGGTAAATGCAGGCAGCTCTCAGTGATTTTGAGGTCAGCCTGGTCTACAAAAGCAAGTTCCAGGACTTTTACAAAAAGAGCGCCTGTCTTGAACTCACCCACCAAAAAACAAAAAACACATTTCTGAGTTCTCTACACACAGAAATAATCAAGGAATCAACCTTTCATCTTTAGGACTTCATTCAACATTGCCTGGAACAGCCTGGATAGCAACAGCATGGCGGAAACACAGGCTCCCTCCGCAGGACAGACTTTAGAAGTGTGGAGGTAACACTGCTAAATGCAGGAGCTGAGAGATGTTCAGGAGGACAACACATTTAGTTTTATTTCAATCAAGTCACACAACACTTTTCCAGCTGCTGAAAGTGCATCTACAGTTTCCATTACAGATCCACTTGAAAGGGTTTCCTGTGACAGTACAGCAACCTCTTTTTTCAAACAGGAGCAGTCCCAAAGTTTTCCCTCAAAAAAATAAGAACTCCATTCCAGTAAGTGGAAAATACATGAAATTACAGCAAACCAGACACTTAGAAGGAGAGCCAAGAAATCGTCCAGCAGTTTATTAGAAAGAATGTAGACATTTAAAAAAATCCCCACTGTCATGAACATAAATTGAGATTTTCCAGCCAGGGCATAAGCTGAAATCAAAACAGGAAATAAAAAAATCCAATAGTGTATTAACATTTTCCACTCATTTGCCATACTGACAGTGCAAATACAAATCTGGTCTAAAATGTACAGACTCTCAATCAACAATGTACAGCTTTCTTTCTTCGTCCTCCGTGCTAAGAGATGTTAAAGAGCCTAAGGGCCAAATAATACCAAATGTATAGGCTTCAAAAACCATCTAAGTTAGGGCATTCACTAGTTTTAGCTAAAACACCTGAACACTGATCACATACAATAATGTAGAGTACATTTTTGAAAAATAAACTTTAGTGGAATAATTCTGAAAGGTACACTGAAAGAATGACAGGGTATCAGTTTAAGAATCAGCCAAATTTTTTCCCGTCCCCTTCAAGTTCATGGTCTGGGATCTAAACTAGGGAGGGACCTTTCCCTAAGCTGAGAGCTTCCTAAGATGTAAGTAAGTAGCCGTGTTATGAAGAAAGAAGACTTAGGTGAAGTGTTTATTCATCAGAGCTGTTGTATCAGTTGCCTAGGATCTCAACCACTTCATGGAATCCTGGGAAATGTTCATGCATAAGGATATTGCCTTACCTGACTTAAATTGCCCCATACAATGGTACATTATCAACCCTTAATGAAGCCTTTAAAAAAAAATAAAAAAAAAAAAAAAAGGTTGAAAAATGGGTTAAAGGAGGCAAATACAGCATCTGCCTTTAGAGCTCAGGAATTTTCTCAATTATGAAATCTTGCAGAAGTTATTTTTCTTTCTCAAAATCCAGGTGATGACAACATTCCTTACTCCAGATCTGGCATTTCTGAAAGGATTAGAAACAATTAGTTAAGGTCTAGAAGAGAACTACAACAGAATCTAAGAGTTACAAAGTCTCAGCAGAGAAGCAGCTGACAGAACTGAAGGTCCTAGTAGCACTTGTGTGCACAGGACCCCTTAAGGAGTAAGGGGTTTCTAAAACCGTGACAAGGATCTAAGGCCTCTTCCTTAGAGCTAGCCCATTTCGCCTCTTTGGAATGCCCCCCCCCTTTAATTTTTTTCCCCAGAGAAAGGTTTCTCTGTGTAGCCCTGGTTGAACTGGAACTTACTCTGTAGACCACACTGGCCCCAAACTCAGAGACCCACCTGTCTCTGCCTCACAAGTACTGGTATTAAAGGCACATGCCACCACTGCCTGGTGTTTTGAGAATTCATTCAGCCAATTATCTTTTGGGGTACCGGTCCTTAGGGCACAGTGTGAGGTGCTATGTGTGCACTAATAAGCAGACAAGAAGCATGCTCACTCTCTTGGGAGGTCAGAACAGAAGTAAGTGTGTGCGGTTTTTCACATCTCCCCGGGGCAGAGAGGCTTCTACCTTGTCTGTATCCTGTGAGCCTGTGTTTTCACTTTGAATCTCATTTCCTTTGTATCCCTATAATAAGACAATTTGTAACTCTTGCAGTAATACCCCTCGCTTTAGCTTGATGTTTTCTCCTTTCTTAATAAGTTAATTCTATTCTACGCTAAATTTTAAATTATGTTCTTGGGACTGGACAGATTACTACTCTTCTAGAGAACCCAGGCTCATTTCCTGGTAATGAAACAGTGGCTCACATTTGGCTGTTAAGTCCAAGGGCTCTGAAAGCATCTTTCATCCCCCAAGTACCGGCTATACACAGTGCACACACACACACACACACGCACACACGCAGTCAAAAAACAAAATGTGCTAGGTGGCGGTGGCGTCCATCTTTATAATCCCAGTACTTGAGAGGTAGAGGCAGGCAGATCTGAGTTGGAGGTGAGTCTGGTATAGAGTTACAGGACAGCCAGGGCTACACAGGAAAAACCCTGTGTAAATAGATGTGAGTTTCTCCTCCACTTTTCCTGGTGGTTGCTGTGATTTTTAACCTAACCTGTACTCTACCATTCTTTTAAAATTAAAATTTTCTTTTCCTTCTTTCCAAGATAGGGTTTCTTTATAGTTTTGGAGCCTGTCCTGGAACAAGCTCTTGTAGACCAGGAGGGACTCAAACTTACAGATCCACCTGCCTCTGCCACCGATTAAAGGCATGTGCTACCATGGCCTGGCATTAAATTGTTCTTCAGTTTAAAAAGAAAATTGGTGTCTGCTCTGAAATTTGGTCTCAGTGTAAGACAAGCACTTACACTGGAAATAAAACAAACCACAAACACGGGCTTCCCCCAAACCCCTCACTTACTTTCATCATCACTGTCTTGTGAATCCTGTAGAAGAAATTTTTATAAGTTACAACACTAATTGTACACATTTCTCTTAACAGAATATTTTTACCTTAAGAATCCAAACGTACTTATTTTTTTTTTTACCATAGTAGCAAAAACAATTACATGGAACCCAGAACTTAATGACAATTCACTTATTCTCCTAAAGTGAATAATTTTACACAGAACCCTTTCTGTAAAATATTGTGTACTTCTTGATTAGGACTGAACTCACTCCATTCTCCCCCTTGCTATCATCTCGTGTCATCCCATTAAAGGAAAAACTGGCTCAATACAAAGACAACAATGAATTCTAAGTCTACATACTGAAGTTGAGAATTCTCCCAACTACATAACTAACAAGTGCTAAAATGTTCTAATATTAAAGGAAGAATTCTAATAGTTGAATATGCTTCCTCTTGATGTATTCACATCCCTTTATTATTATAGTCTCTGACCTGGCTTTAAATCCTATTTATATCCTTGGTAAAAAACCAATTTTCTTTCTTCTCTTTTGGTTTTTCGAGATGGGGTTTTTTCTGTAACTTTGGAGCCTGTTCTGGAATTAGCTCTTGTAGACCAGGTTGGCCTCGAACTCACAGAGATCCACCTGCCTCTGCATTACCTGTGCTTGGTTTAAAGGCATATGCCGCTACTACCACCCAAAGACAATCTTTTTTTTTTTTTTTTTTGAACCTTCAGGCAGGCCCTCTGGAAAAGCAGCCCAAACTCTAGACCCCAAAGATAATCTCTTAACTCTTACTTTTGTGCAATGATTTGTTAAAAATATGATCCTTGGGGCTGGAGAGATGGCTCAAAGGTTAAGAGCATTGCCTGCTCTACCAAAGGTCCTGAGTTCAATTCCCAGCAACCACATGGTGGCTCACAACCATCTGTAGTGCCCTCTTCTGGCCAGCAAGCATACACACAAACAGAATATTGTATATATAATAAATAAATATTAAAAAAAATATTATCCTTAATGGTTCAAATACAATTTTCCAACTAGGCAAAAAAAAAAATTCCCCCAAAATGGATACATCTTAAAAATAAACAGAAAAATAAACCACCAACAGCAACAAAAAAGCAGCACTTCCCTTTATGAGGGGGGAAAGAATGGATATGAGTGAACACCTGCAGGGAGTAACTGAGCATGTAAGACCATCTATATTGAATTGCCTTTCACTACTATGAAATAGAAAAGAAGGTTCATATACTTACATCATCTGCTCCATCTACTTCTGGTAAATCTACATCCTCATCGCCACCCATGTGATCCATCATCTATTTCAAGCATAAAAATTAGTTTTTTAAAATGTTAAAATCAGCTTTAATAAGCTACATACTAAGCCGGGCGATGGTGGTGCACGCCTTTAATCCCAGCACTCGGGAGGCAGAGGCAGGCGGATCTCTGTGAGTTCGAGACCAGCCTGGTCTACAAGAGCTAGTTCCAGGACAGGCTCCAAAGCCATAGAGAAACGCTGTCTCAAAAAAAAAAAACAAAAACAAAAACAAAAAAAAGCTACATACTACAGATATAAACCTTTACTCCATCATAGGTTCCCATCTATGAATGCAAAAGAAGCTTAAGTTGCTTTCTCGGAAAGGGAGAGTCTATGTAATTACATACACTCAGAGAAGACTACTACTTTCTTGAAAACAAGGGAAGGTGCAAGTAGGACACGGTAGCCACAACTACACACTAGGGTAAGAGGCAAGCCTGATGAGCTACATAAACAAAAAAAAACAACAACAACAACAAAACTCGAATGGCTCAGTAGTAGGTTTTTCGTGACAGCATTTCTCTTTAATTTTGGAGCCTGTGTGCCCACCTTTACTTGTTGCTCTTAAAGAGGGCCTGGGCACAGTAATGAGGTCTGATGCCCTCTTCTGGCCTGCAGACATACACAGACAGAATATTGTATACATAATAAATATTAAAAAAAAAAAAAACCCTCTATAACCCCATTTCCTGGAACTGTTGACACCATCATCAGGCCTCCAAGGGCACCAGGTTCCCAGATGGTGCAGACACATACACAGGCAAAACACACTCATATACATTAAAGAAAAGCATATCAAAATGACTCTACAGAACCGTATTAAAGTCAGGTGGTGGCAGCGCACACCTTTAATCCCAGCACTGGGAAGGTGAGTTCTGTGAGGCCAGCCCAGTCTACAGAATGAGTTCCAGGACACTGAGAAACCCTTCCTTAAAAGGAAAAAAAGAAAAGGGAGGGCTGGAGAGATGGCTCAGTGGTTAAGAGCACTGGCTGCTCTTCCAGAGGTCCTGAGTTCAATTCCCAGCAACCACATGGTGACTCACAACCATCTGTAATGAGATCTGGCGCCCTCTTCTGGCCTGCAGGCATACATGGAGGCAGAATGTCGTGTATACATAACAAATAAATAAATTAAAAAAAAAAAAAAGAATGTGTTCAGGAAAGGCAACACACAGGCTAGGGATGATTTAAAAAAAAAAAAAGAACGAAAAAGGAAAGACAAGACAACAATTATGAGAACAGGGTAGAGGATGCCACTAAGAGAACTTACCTCAGAAAAACGGTCAAAATTGGACATGTCCTCATCTGAATCATCCTCCCAGTCTTTCCAATTATTGAAGTCCACACTAAGCCAGTTAAGCTACAGATCAAGAAAAGCATTACCCATGTTAAGTTTTTTGAGCTTACAACCACTGAGACATAAAATCAAAGAAGAAAAATCCAAGGGAAACCAAAAGTAGTTAACAAGCCCATGAATCATTATTTTGTTTAACTTTCCTTTTATACAAAAAAACAGCCATCCCTCTGGAGAAATGGATTATATAGGCTGCATATTAGGCACTCTGTCAACTGAGCTACAGCCCTAGTGCCACTGTTTTCATTCTAGACAGTACTGTTAGGAATTTTCCCTAACCTAACATGAGCTCTCTGCCGATGCAAAAATCTCAATCAAGCCAAATTAAGAAATATCCATGTTTAATGGGAGGCTGCAAAAGTGACAGGGTGAGGGGTAGGGGGTGGGGAGTTTAATGTCGACCACGACACAGGAGGGGACCTTCCAGGGAAGCAGTTAAGTAGAGTGGGCATGTTTGGCGGGCACAGAGATGGGGCCTCCAACGGACTTGGGACTTACAAAGTACCTTATTATGTAGCCCTAACTGGCCTCAAATTCAGAAATCCTTATACTTCTGCGTTACATACTGGGATAAGCCACCACACAAGGTACTTCTAAATGTGTGGAGGAACAAGAGAATAAGATAACAACTTGAAGCCGGTTCTCCCCTTCTACCACGTGAGGTCTTGGAATCAAACTCAGCTTTCAGGTTTGGCAGCAACCACGGTTGTCTACTAAGTCATCCTGGTAATCCACCCCAGTTTCGTCAATTTTAATGACACCAAACTTTATTCCCCTATGATAACCAAATATCTTAGAAAAGCTTTCCCTCTGCAAATTCTCTCCCTTTCCTTTTTTCAGACAGTTGTAACTTCTAAAGACCATGATGGTCCTGAACTCATGATTCTCCTTTCTCTGTGAACCACCATGCCTGGCAAATTCTTCTGTGTTGGGGAGTAAACTAAGTACCTTGTAGACACAGAGTATCAAGCCCAGCCCTAAAAAAGGGCAAGCTCTGACTATATAGCACAGTGTACTGGTGATTTTGTCATTGAACACAGGTTAGAGTCCTTTGAGATCAGGCTGCAGGCAAGCCTGTAAGAACATTTTAATTAGCGACTGATGGGCATGGTCCACTGTTGGTAGGGTAATTCCAGGGCTTCTGGTCCTGGGTTCTGTAAGAAAGCAGACTGGCTGGGCCATGGTGGTGCTCACCTTTAATCCCACCCAGCACTTGGGAGGCAAAGGCAAGTGGACTTCTGTGAATTTGAAGCCAGTCTGGTCTACAGAGCTAGTTCCAGAATAGTTAGGACTGTTAACACAGAGAAACCTTGCCTCGAAACAAAAAAGAAAGCAGACTGAACAAGTCACGGGAAGTCAGCCAGTAAGCAGCACCCCTCCATGCTCTATCAGCTATCAGCTCCAGCATTCAGGTTCCTATTCTGGCTTCCTTCAGTGGACTATGAACGTGGGAGAATAAACCAAATAAACCCTCTCTCTAAATTGGTTCCTATGGTGTTTTATCACAGCAATCACAAGTAACCCTAACAAAGACATCCAGGAAAGCTAGTTTGAATTTCACAGTATTTCTGTCTTAGCCTCCAATGTGTTACTACATCTGATGCATAAGTCTATATCTCTTGAATATAAAACTAGGGACTTATGACATTTGGTTAGAAAGCCAAGTATAGAACACCAGCAATTATATACAGGGAAACTCTCATAAAACAACAGAATCAAATTATAAAAATACTTTTTTATTTCTCAAGCACAGAAAATGACAACTCACCTTTGCCCTCTCCTTTGTTAACCTAGGCCACGATTGGCCAGATTCTCCTTTCCGCAAACAACATAAAATTGATCTGTCCGTTCTTTTATGCTTGGAGTCCTAAAACAAGAGCATCATCACACCACTTTATATCTCTATTATCATGGTAAATACCTTTTCCCTTTCTACTGCTCCCTTTCCAGATTTCTTTTTAACCTTCTTTTTATATTGTTAGAGATCAAACCTAAGACCTTGAAGTGTACCAGGGAATACTCTATCACAGAGCTGTCTCTTCCATAATCTGGCCATTACTGTGCAGCCTGCTGTCCTGAATTCACGACCCTCCTTAATCAGCACACCCGAGTGTTTCTATGTAGGCAAAGCCATCCTGTCTCAGTTTTCTGAAAATTCACCTTATAGGCACAAGCAGACTGAGCAAGTCACGGGAAGTCAGCCAGTAAGCAGTTTCTCTGTGTAACAGCTCTGGCTGTCCTGGAACTAGCTCTGTAGACCAAGCTGGCCTTGAACTCAGAGATCTGCCTGCCTCTGCCTCCTGATTCTTTCCTCGGGCTCTCAGCTACTAAGGTTTCAGATCTAAAGACAGGCTTCAAAGGTGCTGTCATCTGTCCAGTGACAGAATAAAAAACATACAGGAATGGAGGGTATAAAATATAAGTCTCTATAAATTGTTATATTAATTAGACTTAATATTTACTACCAGCATTTCCTCATAATTTAAATCTGAATAAAGCATTAATACTTACATTTGGATCAATACAGTGAAAAAGATCAATTTCATTTAAATGCTTAAAATTATCACTTCCTCCAAGACAACTAAAAGAGAGAAAAATTCAAATAAGCATCTTTAAACAATAGATCAGCAAGAAAAACAAGATTAAATCACTCAGTTATCTGAAATAAGCTTTGGGTAACACTGATATAAAAAGGTGTGCTGGCTAGTTTATGTCAATTTGACACACGCTAGAGTCATCTGAAAGAAGCCAACCTAAGAAAATGCTTCCATAAGAGTGTGCTATAGGCAGGTTGTAAGGCATTTTCTCATTAGTGATTGATTGGAGAGGATCCAGCTCATTGTGGGTGCTTCTATTCTTGTGCTGGTGGTCTGGGTTCTCTAAGAAAGCAGGTTAAGCAAGCCATAGGCATCAAGTCAGTAAGCAGCACCCCTCCATGGCCTTGGCTTCATCTCCTGCCTCCATCATGTTCCTACCCTGACTTCTTTTGATGGTGAACGGGCATGCATAGCCCAATAAACCCTTACTTCCCAAGTTGCTACCCTGAGACAAACAAGCAAATTACCTGAAAGTAAGTTTGGATTTTTCAAAATTTACATTAACATCTTTACTGTCTTCAACACAAAATTCAATGAATACGTAGTCCCTTCGATCGTACCACTTTGCAGAAGCAGGCTGCCTACAAATAAAACGAGACAAACAGGAGTTCAGTACTTAAATAACTTCACATTTAACACAGTAATGTATTTCTCTATCACATTTTTAAACTTTTACTTTATATTTACTCCACATTTCAAAGACTCCCACAAGGTAATTTCATAAGAACAAAAACTTCCATAACAGGGATTTTATTTTGGGAGACGGGAAAAAGGCAGGATTTCACATAGCTCACATTAGCCTTGGACATCTCATCTTCCACTGCCCACCCACATAACACCATTTATCTTTCTAGTATCATTGTAGGACAGAAAATAGCCTTTAACAAACAAACTGCGTTTTCTCCACAGATGTATGTTCAGCACTGTTAACAGGGTTTTTTTTGGCGGGGGTGGGGGGGTGTTTTTGAAGACAGGGTTTCTCTGTGTAACAGCTCTGTAGACCAAGCTGGCCTTGAACTCAGAGATCCGCCTGCCTCTGCCTCCTCATTGCTAGAATTAAAGGTGTGCACCACCACTGCCCAGTATCAATAGGGATTTTAAAACCCAAAATCTAACATTTAATACCCTGTCAACCTTTAAACCAGTACCACTGAAACTAAGATGCGTGATTTAAATTATAAAGAAAACTAAGCCACTTTCAGAAGCACATAGTATTTTACAATCCTGGAATTTCAACATTAGAAATTTAGAAGTAATAGGGATGTAGCCAGTGGCACAATGTTTGCCTAACATTTGCAGGGTCTAGGTTTGATGTACCAAATCCTGGAACAAAATAATTGAAAAATATAGTGGTGTCAAGGTATGTTGTCATATAACTCAGGAGGCATATATATCAAGCTGTTGTCTTACAGAACAAGGGCTAGAGAGATGGCTCAGTGGCTAAGGGTACTGGCTAGTCTTATAGAAGATCTAAATTCAATTTCTAGCACCTACAGGGCAACTCACGACCACCTGTAACCTCAGCTCCAAAGGATCCAAGATGAGTAGGCAAAGCACTCATATGGGGGCTCCCTGGGACCCATGTGGTCTTAGAAAGAACTGCAAGCTGTCTTGTACTCTTGTGCAGTGATACATGTGTACACAGTGATTAACACATGTTAAAAAAAGAAAATGGCACGTTAGCTTCCTCAGTTGAAATGACAATAAGCTAGCCAAAATAAAACTACCTCTTTAGTACATATTGGCAGATGTACTAATCTCTCTATCCTCTCCCCTTGGGGTTTTTGTTTTATGACAGTGTCTTTCTTTAAGTTCATGTTGCCCTGCACTGACAGAGTTGCCTTAGCCTCTTGAATACAAATTACACCATTTACATTCAGTTTGAAAGATTTCATTTTTGTTTTGTTTTCTGAGAAAGACTTTCTCCCTGGCTGTCCTGAAACTCACTATGTAGATCAGGCTGGCCTCAAATATGGAGATCCACCTGGCTCTGCCTCCCAAGTGTTGAGATTAAAGGTATAAGCTACCACCACTTGGCAGTTTGTGCACCTGCGTACAAGTACCCATAGAGGTCAGAAAAGCTGGATTTACAAGCAGTTGTGAACCACCAGATAAGGATGCTGGAAACCAAACTCTGGGCCTTCTAAGAACAGTAGAACATTGCTCCAGCCCTCACTTACAATTTTTTTCTTTCCTTTTCTGGTTTTTTGAGACAAGGTCTCACTATGTAGACCAAACTAGCCTCGAACTCATTGAGATCTGCTCGCCTCTGCTGTGATTAAAGGCACACGCCACTAACCATGGCCCAGAATTATTCTTTTTTTTTTTTTTTTAAAAAAAAGAGAGAGATAGGGTTTTTCAGTAGCTATGGAGTCAGCCTGGAACTCATTCTGTAGACCAGGCCTGCCTTGAATTTACAGAGATCTTCCTGTCTCTGCCTCCCCAATTCTGGGATTAAAGGTGTGCACCACTACCACCTGGCCCAATTTCTTCTACAATATGAGGAAAAACAGGGCTTGTGGTGGCCAAAGTACTTTATTCAGAAGGGCCAAAGAAGTCTACAAAATCTGCTGCCCTCAACAGGGTAGATCTTAGAGGCTACCCTATTGCTAATACACTAGAAAATTTTAGCAATAAAGAAAAATTTAATTAAAAATAGCTGAGTGTGGTGGTTTATGTCTATAGTCCCAGCACTTGACAAGCAGATGTAGGAAAACTATTGAAGTACAGGTAAATCGAAGTTTTGGAGTAGGACTGCATCTCAACTACTGTCCCCCGAAACGGCATTGGTTATAGTACAGTTCAGTGTTAGAGAGCATTTGCCTAGCACAGGCAAACCCCTAGGCTTAAACTCAAGCACTGTAAGTTAAGTAAGATGAATTCATTTTTGTATGCAGTGCTTTTTTCCTTTGGAGAAATCCAGTCTTAGAAATTGTGCTGTTTGCCATGCCCGATCTACAGAGCGTTCCAGGACAGTTAGGGCTATACAGCACCTGCTCCCATGTCCCCCAAACAATCAACTAACCAACCAATAAATAAACTGTGCTACTTAAAAGAAAACAAAGTCTATCTTGTCCTGGTGAGATGGATTTGCAATCAAGTAAAAGAATTTGCCATACAAGCCTGGCAACCTGACTTCAATTCCCAGAATTCACATAAAGATGGAAACTTGGGCTCCAAGACACATACATATTATAAGCACATCCATCAATAATAAAAATCACAATAAACTTGCCTGTCCAGTGAAGACTAATAGCTACAGCTCACCACTATTACCCAGTTGTCCTTTGCTTAACTTTAGAAAACCGTTCCTTAGGCCGGGCGGTGGTGGCGCACGCCTTTAATCCCAGCACTCGGGAGTGCAGAGGCAGGTGGATCTCTGTGAGTTCGAGGCCAGCCTGGTCTACAAGAGCTAGTTCCAAGACAGGAACCAAAACCACAGAGAAACCCTGTCTCGAAAAACTAAAAGAAAACTGTTCCTTTTGGTAAACAGCTTTGTGTATCCTCAAACAACTAGAGCAGGACACCTCGGAGAGGCTTTTCTGCGGGACACTCTCGAGTTTATGCCTGTTACAGCAACTTTCAATAACCTCCAATGTTCTTTCCTGTATCATTAGTAGTGTCATCCTGTTCTGACATTAATACTCACCGGTTAGGCTATGTTTATTAAACAATCTTTAAATTGGAAATAAAATCCATTGGGGACAAAGAAGTGACAGATAAAAAATGGACCCTACCCAAATAATCTTGGTTGTAAACTTGGATTCTAAATCAACTAAAAGACATTCTTATGATTTTCTTGACCAAATTACTTGAAGGGAGAAGACACATCCTAAATAACTGTGGGTTACACATTCCAATGGCAAGTTCACCTGCCCTGTTGCTGCCACCGCTTCATGTTCCCAAAATGGATGACGGAAGGCCAGCAGCAGCTCTCTGAGATTCCTCCAGGCTTTCAGCACCAGACTGGAAGTGACTAAAAGAACTACAGATTCTGGATAGATAAGTCAGCCATTGTTGGGACTATTTAGTGACATAGCATTATGTAAGGGAAGCCAATAATCCCTGTCTGTTATACACTCACTGAATTGGTTCTTTTCCACTAGAGAACCCTGAGTAATACCAAATAACAGGTACGTGAGGATCTAGCGTAGTATTTTACCCTATTTTAAAATAAAAACGACCTGCTTCTTGCCTAGAAGTTGCTTTGGGTTTGATACCCACTCACTAAAGCTAATCCATGAGCGATTCCTTACAAATGCACACAAATGGCAGCTGAATAAAATTCTAATTACTTGCCTGGTGGTGGTGGCAGAGCATGCCTTAATCCCAGCACTTGGAAGGCAGAGGCAGGTGTATTAAAGGTATGTGTCACCATGCCTAACCATGCTGTTTTTCTTTGGCTCATTCATTATTTAAGACATGGGAGGGGCTGGAGAGATGACTCAGTGGTTAACAGCACTTGGCTGCCCTTCAACCACATGGTGGCTCACAACCATCTGTAATAAGATCTGGTGCCCTCTTCTGGCATGCGGGCATACATGGAGCCAGAATGTTGTATACATAAGAATAAATAAAATCTAAGAAAAAAAAAAGCACTGACTGATCTTCCAGGGGTCCCTGGTTCAATTCCCAGCACCCACATGGCAGCTCACAACTGTCTGTAAATCCAGATCCAGGAAATCCAACACCTTCACACCAATGCATATTAAAAAAACAAAAATCAAACCACCACCACCACCACCACAACAACAAAAAACCAAAAACAAGCCGACAGTGGTATGCCTTTAATCCCAGCACCCAGGAGAGGCAGATGAGTTCAAGGCCAGCCTGGTTACAGAGCGAGTTCCAGGCCAGGGCAGTCAGGGCTGTTACACAGAGAAACCCTGTTTTGAAAAAACAAAACAAAACAAAACAGGGAAACATTGGCCGGTTAACCCACTTTCTTAGATTTACATTAAGTAACAACTGTTTTCTGTTCAATTTTTCATCTTCAACTCTGACTCGTCAGTGCCTCAGAAAGAGACTTTCCCATATGGAGCAGAAGTGCAATCCCAACAGAGGCTCTCCTCCAATATGACTGGTGCCCTCGTAAGGAAAGATGAGGATGAAAGACACAGGTGGTCATCAAATGAAAGAGAATCTCTAATAGAACGATTTCTTAGAAAATGAACAATCAGAAACTACTTTTTGTTTAAGGTTAAGGTCTCTGCAGTTGGCCCCAAACCTCTCTTTACAAATCAAGTCTCTCTACACATGTGATAAACTATTGTTAATATCTGAATTTCTATTGAAATTAAGTGGGAGACAGAATGGAGAGGTGGCTTAGAGGTTAAGACCATTCCTCCAGAGGTCCTGAGCTTGATTCCCAACAACCACATGACACACCTGTAATGAGACCTGGTGCCCTCTTCTGGCATGCAGGCAGAACACAGAACACATAATAAATTTTAAAAAAAGAGGAAAAAAAATTAAGTGTGTATGTGTGTGGGGAGCAGGGTTCTGGGGCAGAGAAATGGCCTAGCACTAAAGAGTATTTGCTCAAGAAGACCTTAATAAAAGCAAAAAATAAACCAAAACCAAACAGAATGAGCTCTGTTCAGTTCTCAGCACCTATGTAAAGCACCTTGCACATTCTGTAACTCCAAAGGACTTGACACTCTTCCGGCCTCCTCAGGAACCCATACACATGTGGCAAACTCACACACAAAGTGCTACCATGTAGCCATGTTAATAGCTTCATACAGAAATTACCCAGTAACAGAAAAGTACATCTGAGAGACTGAATCTGTTCCAGGCAAAGCTACAGTGTTAACCAGTTAAAAGATCATTCTGACCAAAGTATAACCTAAACCAAATAACACACACATACAAAGGTACTTTTTATATAGATATATACTGGCTTGTCATACTTTTCTAGATTTTATGAAATAAACACAGCGTTCACACTTCAAAAAGTATAGAAAAGCAGTTAAAGGTTTATTTATTTATTTTTATTTATTTATTAAGGATTTCTGCCTCCTCCCTGCCACCGCCTCCCATTTCCCTCCCCCTCCCCACAGTTAAAGGTTTATGTGTATGAATATTTTGCCTGCTTTGAACTAGAAGGTTGTGAGCCTCCATGTGGTTGCTGGGAACCATCTAAGTCCTTAACTGCAAGAGCAGTTAAGGTGGTTTAGGTTGGTTTTTCCCTCTCTTCATAGCTCTGGCTGTCCTGGAATTACATAGGCCACGGTGGTCTCCAACTCAGAGAAAACTTAACTGCTGGCTCTGCCTCCTAAGCACTGTGACTGAGATTGTGCTCCACTTTGTCCAACCAGTGAAGTTCTTTTAAATGCTGGCCCACCTTCCAGACCTGCTAACTAACCATCCACCCCAATACATTTTTCAATCTGTTTAACAGAAGACCTGTTGAATTTGCAGATGTGCTACACAGTAACAAAACCCACAGCAGACCTCTAGCTCAACCCTACCATCAAAAGCATCTCATGTAATCATGTCCCACAGCCAAAGCACACTGCTGGAAGATAGTACTGGGACCTGTTCTAGAGATGTATCAGGAGAGGAAATCCCAGCTCTTCCTTGGGCCAGGGAGGGGTGGTGGCTTACACTGTAAACATAGCACTTTCCAGTCTGAGCAGTAGGAGGATCACTACAAGTTCCAGGACAGACTGCTCTACATTCTCTGCACCATTAACCATGTTTCAATGAGTAAGGTATACAGCTATGTAGGAACTCTGCTCAAACCTCAGCTTCAGGCCTCCATACATACCAGCACACACATGGGCACAATTATCTACACACACATTGCACAAAAATTGTGCATGTTTGTATGTAATATACATGCATATGTATAGGGATATGCAACAGCCAGATGTCTGTCTCACACTTGCTCTACTTCCACACCTTATTCCTTTGAGACATGTCTCACTGAACCTGAAAGTAGGCGGCCAACAAGCCCCAATAACCCCCCTGTCCTGTCCACACAGCACAAATACCTAGCGTTTTATGGTGGCAATGGAAATTTTTAAATGATTTTTATTTTATGTATAGTGGTGTTCTGCCTGTATGTATGTCTGTGTGAGGGTGTCAGATCCGTTGGAACTGCAGTTACAGACAGTTATGAATTGCCATTTGGGTGCCGGGAACCGAACCCTGGTCCTTTGGAAGAGCAGTCAGTGCTCCTGCTGCTGAGCCATCTCTCCTGGCCCAGGTGATGGACATTTGAACCCAGGTCTTCATGACTGTTCATCAAGTACACTTACTGGCTGAACATCTTTCCAGTCACCTTTGCAGTGTTTTTAAAGTCCCTACCTTTCCACGGCTGGTATTACAAGGGAGGCAGAAGGATCAGGAATTCACAAGAGAACGAACACAAAACTGTTTTATCTGTATCAGTTTCTAATAAAGCACTGAGTCACTAACGTTCTGCTTTGGAAAGCCAGGCAGTGGAACATGTCTGCAATCCCAACATTTGGGAGGTGAAGGTCTAGGCAAGAAAAAAGGGGGAGGGGAGTTTTGGCTGACTATAGTGATAATATAATCCCACCACTCAGGAGGCAGAGGCAGGGCCATCTCTGTTGAGTTTGAGAGCAGTCTGGTCTACATAATAAAACCTGTTTCTGGGAAAACAAACACCCAACCAAACAAGTTATCAGTAAGCTAAATATACACATTAGTTCGAGGCGATTCAACTGCACCATACGTCCCCCCCTTTCCCTTTTTAGAAACAGGATTTCTCTGTGGAACAGCCCTAGCTGTCCTGGAACTAGCTCTTATAGACTAGGCTGGCCTCAAACTCACTGAGATCCGCCTGCCTCTGTCTCCCAAGTGCTGGGATTAAAGGCATGAACCACTACTGTCTGGCACAATTTCAGCTTTTGTTTATTCATTATTTATTTTCTTACGTATGAGTGCTATGTCTGCAATACAGCTGCATGCCAGAAGAGAGCGTCAGATCCCATTATAGATGGTTGTGAGCTATCTACCACATGGTTGCTGACAATTGAACTCAGGACCTCTGAAGAGCAGCTAGTGCTCTTAACTGCTGAGCCATCTCTCCAGCCCCTAAACAGACCAATATTAAATTAGCAATGAGTAACCTACAATCCAGCATTGCCACTTTGTTTCCACGCCTTCTAGTTAAAGTCTAACTCAACAATTAAAAAACAGAAAAAAAGAAAAGTCAGTTGCCAGGTTACAGTGGTTAGAAAATCAACATTGAAGGAAGGAGCATACCCTATGCTCCCTCTTAAGTTTGGAAGGCTGAAGATTTTATTTTGGGAATTCTGCAAAGCATATAAATAAGTATTTATTTAATAAGTAAATAAATAGATATGTAACTTTAACCCCAGCACCAGAGGGGCAAGGGAAGGCTGATCTCTGGTGTTCAAGGCCAGCCTGGTCTAGGTTCCAGAATAGCCAGGACTACACAATGAGACTGTCCAAGAGAATAAACCTATTTACAGCAGACATCAACAGACAACACGATTAGTTGGATTTTTCCCAATTTTTACTTTAGAACTGTTACAAAATTGAATGTATTGAACATTTATTTTCTAAGGAGTTGTTCATATTTATTTTACATGTATGTAAGAACATTTTGCTGGCCGGGCGGTGGTGGCGCACGCCTTTAATCCCAGCACTCGGGAGGCAGAGGCAGGCGGATCTCTGTGAGTTCGAGGCCAGCCTGGTCTACAAGAGCTAGTTCCAGGACAGGCTCTAAAGCTACAGAGAAACCCTGTCTCGAAAAAAAAGAACATTTTGCTATATGTCTGGCACTGGGGGTCAGATCATTCAGAGAGGTCTGAAGAGGATGCTGGATCCCCTGAAACCAGAATTACCAATTGTTATCAGTCCCCCTGTGGATGGAGCCTAAAAATTGAGCCCAGATCCTCTGAAAGAGTAGCGACTGCTCTTCAAGAACGAGCCGCCTGGGCTGGAGAGATGGCTCAGAGGTTAAGGGCATTGCCTGCTCTTCCAAAGGTCCTGAGTTCAATTCCCAGTAACCACATGGTGGCTCACAACCATCTGTAATGAGGTCTGGTGCCTCTTCTGGCCTGTAGGCATACATGCAAACAGAATATTATATACATAATAAATAAAATACTAAAAAAAAAAACGAGCCGTCTATTTACCCCCATATACTGAGCATTTAAAACTCGAAGGATCTAATTACTTCAGAATGTGCACAATGGTGCAAACTTTAAAAAAAAGTGTGTAGCCAGGTGAAGTTGCATACACTGTAATTTCAGAACTTGGAGGCAGAGATATGTAGAACCCAGTCTGGTCTACAGTGAGTTCAGGACAGTCATGGTTACACAGAAAAACCTTGCCTTGAAAAAAGTACCAAATAATAATAATTAGTAGTAAACTAAATCAAGAGGTATACGCATACATGAAGCTTTACTATGCAGATCTTTTTTTTTATATTTATTTATTATGGACACACTATTCTGTTTGCATATATGTCTGTAGGCCAGAAGAGGACACCAGACCTCATGACAGATGGTTGTGAGCCACCATGTGGTTGCTGGGAATCGAACTCGGGTCCTTTGGAAGAGCACACAATGCTCTTAACCACTGAGCCATCTCTCCAGCCCTACTATGCAGATCTTAATGGCATGTACCACCTCTAATTCTAGCACTTGGAAGGTAGAGGCAGAAAGATTAAGCATTTAAGGGTAGTTCCATATGTAGTGGACCAACTCAAAAAATCTTTAATAGGGCCAGGCATGGTGGACCATGCCTTTAAACCTAACATTTGGGAGGCAGAGACAGGCAGATCTGTCAGTCTGAGGCCAGCCTGGTCTACATTGAAAGCTCCAGGACAACCAGCGCTACATAGTGAGACCTTGTTGCAAAATCAATTGTTAGTAGAGGTTGGAAAGATGCCTCAATGGTTAAGAGCACTGGATGCTCTTCCAGAGAACCCAGGGGGTCTCTATCCTCAACAGCTATATAGTGATTCACGTCCATATATAACTCCATCTAGTTCCAGGCAACCCAACACTCTCTCTATTCTGACCTTTGGAAGTGCTACAAGCAGGTGGTACATAGACATATGTACAGGCAAAACACCTACACACCCAGGTTGGCTGGCTCACAACAGCCTCTATTCAGATCTAACACCTCTGCTCTCTGCTGAAACCTGTATTAGAATGTACAAACCCATACAGACACATAATTTTAAATGTAATTTAAAAAAATATTAATTTTTACCTCACTGTACTAGTATTTTGATTGCATTCAAGTATATGTATGTGCCACACACTTGCCTGGTACCCAACCATCAGAAAAGGGCATTAGATCTCCTGAAGCTGGAATTACAGATTACGAGCCACGTGGGTGATAAGAGCTAAACCCAGGTCCTTTGCAAGAACAGTAAGCACGTAATCTAAGGCACTTACTTGTCCAGGGCCAACAAAAAATCTTAAAAATATTGTGCTGGTTGGTAATAGCACATTCCTTTAATCCCAGCACTTGGCATGCAGAGGCAGGAGGGTTTCCGTTGAGTTCGAGGCCAGCATGGTCTACAAAGAGACCTTTTCGAAGGTAGTAGCATGATAATTAGAGAAGGGGTAGAATACGCTACGTGCAATTTTCACCTATTTACATTCATTACCTACAGAAATGTTTCAAACAAGCCACTTTGACTTTATGTCCATGAATGTTTGCCTGCATGTATGTAGACCACATCCCTAAAACTGGAGTTACGGATGGCTGTGAGCCACCACGTGGGTATTCGGGTCCTCTGCAAGAGAAACCAGAGCTGTTAGCCACTGAACTACCTACCTCTCCAGCTCCTAAACTGGTACTTCTGATGAAAAGGTGTTTTGTTTGGCTATGCTCATCTCTTAATTGGATTACCTAGCAATTAATTTTCTCCTTAGAGATGTCCAATCTGGTTAGTAATTTAAATACCAAAAAAAAAAAGAATTTTACATCAATGTCCTAAAAAGCCAGAGGTGGCATTGGAATACAGCTCAGGTGATAAGAGTCCTCCCCTAACATAAGAGTTCGATCCATAACGCCTAGAAAATAAAATTTATACCGGTGCGGGTGAGCTGGCTCAACAAGTTAAGGCAACCACCGCCACACCTGACCACCTGAGTTCTACCCCGACAAGACGAAGACACATTCCCACAGCTTTTCCCTTCTCCTCCAGGAGCACTCACACAAGAATAAACGTAAGCAAAAACGAAGTTAAACCTTCTCTTTCTTTCCATGTTTTCCAGCACATGTCTTCTAGGGCCTGTTCCCAGGCACCAACTAGCTCTAGGGTGTGTTCCATCCCTTTAGAGTTCTAGCTATACAGTATTCAGGAAAGTCCTTACACCTGTATGATTTTTTAATCTAGTTTCTTTTCAATCGCTATCCGCAATGAACTTTTAGGGCTGTGCAGCACAGCACCCACTCAGCACTAAACTCATCTGAAGAAGTTTTCCTGAGAAGAAAAGGCCTGGAAAAAACCGGGTCAAAAATTCTTACCAGGTTAAAATCACGAAAGCTAAGACTGTTAAGAGAACCCGTAACCACCTCCACCTAGACAGATTCGGTCTTCAGGACACCTATTTCATCCTCCCGTGGAGGACGCGTGATGAAACGCCATCCCAAGTTTATTGAGAAATAGAGAACGAGTCCCCAAGTCTCTTGTGACTAGACACGTGCAGAACTACTATTCAATGCTCAGCAAGTGACTGAATTTGACTGGATTGGGAAGGAGTCTGGAAGGCTCCCGAGCGCGACACGGGAACGGGAAGTTTCGTTGTGGTGACGGCATGGCCCCTCTAGTTGCCTAGCAGTGCCTGCCGCGGAGGGCGGAGGGCCGCGTGGTGCCCCATCGGCAGCGCTTACAGAACTCGGGAGCCCCGAGCGCGGCCCGGTCATCACCGAGGAGCAGCCATGCTACTTCGCGGCTCCGCTGCCCGCTGGGCAAGGCGCTCGCACACGAGTTTGAGGCCCAAGGCTAAGTTCCCGGAGTTCCGAGGCGGCCAGGCCGTCCGGGGGAGGGGGAGAAGGAGAAGGAGAAGTGGGGTTTCTGGCCCGAGGAATCCGGGGGGACGGACTGGCGGTGGGGGGAGCGGACATCTGGAGGAAAAAAATGTCCTCCGCCCGCCAACGGTAACCGGAACAGGGATGCAGGACCCCCAGCGCACGGCAGGGCGGCCGCCAGCGAGGGGAGAAAGGCGGAGGGCCGCGAGTGGGGGAGGGCCCAGGGGCCGTTTTCCGGCAGCCGGGAGCTCCCGCGCGGCCTCTCTCGGGAACGACCTGCCCTCGGCGGGATGGCGCACTCACATGGTGAACGGGACAGGGGGCCAGGCGAACGGGTGGGCGGGCCTCACTGGCGGCGGCGGCTGGCGAGTCGACTCCTCTCCGGCGTCTTCTGCCCGGTCGCGGCCTCTTCTCGCTCCCCTAAGGCGACGGCGGCGACGGCGGGCTCGACCTCGATGCCCAGAATGCACCGCGCGGAGAGCGGCTCCCTCAGGCCGGGAGAGAAGGAAAGTGTCGGAAGAGGGGCGCGAGGACGGAGAAGGAGCGTGCGTGCGTGCGAGGGGTGGTGAGGCCGGGCGGCGGCTGGTGACGCAGCAAAATGCCCGGGCCCGACCGCCGCGCCTGCGCACTCTTTGTTTTCGGGCTCCGCGCGGCTTTCTAGAGCTCTCTACGGAAAGGGCGGGGCCTTCCCGCTTCTTCGCGACGCTTCCCGCCCCGCCCCGTCCGCCGGCCCGCCGCAGGCCTCGGTCCTGCCATCTTCCCGTGCTCCTCTCTCGCGTTAGTAAACCGTTGGCCGCCAACAGCCCGAGCACGCGCACGGGACGCTTTCCCTAGGAAACAGCTGGGCCGCCTTGGGAGGCGGCGGGATGTGAGAGTCTGCGGCGGATGGCCGCGGGAGACCTTGACTAGGGAGCAGGTCTCGGAAAGGAGGTGTTGGTGGACATTTTTGTTTGAGAAAGGGGCTTCCACACTAGCCCAGGCTGGCCTCGAACTCGCAGCGATTCCACTGCCTCAGCCTCCCGAGTGTTGGGCTTACAGTCCTGGCTGTTCCGGTGGGGACACGGCTTCGTTGTTAAAGCCTGGAACATCTCGCCCTTTTCCTGAATGTTAGAATCCTGTTGGGGATAGTGGGAACGCAGAGCCTTTAACTGAGGAGCTACTTTTGTGAATTTGCCTCTAGCGGCGGGCCTGTCTCCTGCTTTGAGACTTTGGCGACCTTGGTGAGGCGAGGAGGGAAAAGTTTCTAGCCATTCTCTTTTCATCTGAGTTCAGATGAGGCTGCGGATTTATTCTAAAATTCTTGTATAGTGCACTGGGTTAAGGTCTAGCGATGTTAGTAACCAAGAACAATATTTGTTTGTCAAAAATTGACAGATTAAGGAGACGTAGACCAGTGAACCGCTTATTCAGGGCACGACACAAGTTTCAGGAAAATAAAACATTTTGGAAGAGTGGTAGCTTGAAGGCAAGCAAAATAAAGTACTACATGTGCCGTGAAATGAAAGCTGTATTCAGATCTGCAAAATGGGGGTGCTAGGCTCAACATGGTTGAAGGGGATGAAAATAAAAACTTTTGTGTTGGGGCTGGAGAAATGGCTCAGCGGTTAAGAGCATTGCCTGCTCTTCCAGAGGTCCTGAGTTCAATTCCCAGCAACCACATGGTGGCTCACAACCATCTGTAATGAGGTCTGGTGCCCTCTTCTGGCCTGCAGGCACACACACAGACAGAAAATTGTATACATAATAAATAAATATTAAAAAAAAATAACTTTTGTGTTTTGTCTTTCACAAGTTCAGGCTGCCCTAAACTCACTATGCAGTACAGGCTGACTTCAAATTTAGGGTAACCCTGCTGTGCTGGTATTACAGGCTTTTTGTATTGTTTTGTTTAATGCTATTGGTATCACTGAGCCCAGACTCTGAGGTGATGTTGACCATGTAGTCTTGATCCTCTTTGCCTGTTTCACAAGCGCCAGGCAGACTAACTGAAACCTTACCACCTGTCAGGGAAAAGAAAATAGTCTGGCATAGTGGCACAGGCTTGTTTGATTTGTTTGTTTTTGAGACAGGGTTTCTCTGTGTAGCTTTAGAGCCTATTCTGGACCTCTCTTTGTAGACCAGGCTGGCCTCGAACTCAGAGATCTGCCTGCCTTTGCCTCCCTAGTCCTGGGATTAAAGACCTGCACTACCATTGCCTGGCAGTATCACAGATATGTAATCTCAGCTAAGGAAGCTTTAAAGGAGCTGGGGGTCATGGCCCATGCCTTTAATCCCAACATTTGTCAGGGGCAGAGGCAGGTGGATCTCTGAGTTCTAGGTCAGTCTGGTCTATATATCCAGCCCAGGACAGCCAGCTATATAGCATGGATGAGTCCTGGGTTCAGTTCATGGCACCACCATTACTACCATGGCCCTCAGAGAAAAGACCAGCTGTTTGGATGGAGCACATGTTTGCTGGAAGAAAAAGGACAGGCCTTGTAAAGAAACTTTTTCAGGGCTGCAGAGATGGCCGGGGTTAGGAGCATTGACTGCCCTTCCATAATACCTGGGTTCTGTTAACTAGTCCCAGGAGATCTGACTCCTCCTGGCCTCCATTGGCACCTGGCTTGTACATTGTGCATAGACATTACATGCAGGCAAAACACCCATACCTGAAACAAATTTACAAGAAACAAGGCCAGATGGCATTAATCTCAGCAGGGATTAAAGGTCAGGCAGTGATACTCGGTCTGAAAAGCAAAAACAGAAGGGATGGAGAGATGTAGAGAACTCGTTCAATTATCAGCACCCACATGGTGACTCACAGCTGTAACAGGCAAAACACCAGTGCCCGTAAAAAAACTAAAAAAGAAATGGAAATAAGGACTAGAATGATGTGGGACAATTCTGTCAATTATGTTTTAAATAAACACTGATTGGTCAGTAGCCAGGCAGGAAGTAGAGGTGGGGCAAGGAGAACAGGAGAATTCAGGGAAGGAGGAAGCCCATTCCTCGGCAGTCCTGCACAGATCACAGAAGAAGCAAGATGTGACCTACCCTGCCGAAAAAGGTACTGAGCCATGTGGCTAACATAGAATAATGGGCTGGTATATATTATAAGAGCTAATACGAAGCCTGAGCTAATGGGCCAATCAGTTTATATCTAATGTAGACTTCTGTGTGATTCTTTGGTGTTAAATGGCTGTGGGAACTGGGCAGGACAGAAACCCCAACAAGCAGGCCCTCGTGTTACACTAGAAGGCTATTCAGTTCATTAAGAGGATGTTACTGTGACTCCCTTTATCTTGCTCATGCTGTGTGGCACAACTCTGCAGCCTTGGTTCCTAATACAGCACGCTACAACTTGCACTGCCAGTACCTTCCCACATGGGATGCCAACAAACCCTGCTGATGACTTCAACTTCAGATTGAGACTATTGCATCTAATAGAATGCAGTGTTCTTCACTGAACATACAAAGTTTT
>NW_004949197.1:996027-1000630 GCF_000317375.1 Microtus ochrogaster
AGATGGTTGTGAGCCACCATGTGGTTGCTGGGAATTGAACTCAGGACCTTTGGAAGAGCAGGCAATGCTCTTAACCTCTGAGCCATCTCTCCAGCCCCCTGTTTTGTTTTCTTAAGACAGGGTTTCTCTGTGTATTTCTGGCTGTCCTGGAACTTACTCTGCAGACCAGGCTGGCTTTTAACTCACAAGAGATCTGCCTGCCTGTGCCTCCTGAGTGCTGGGATTAAAGGCATGTGCTACCACACCCAGGTTAAGTTTTCAGTTCTTATATAGGCTTAACTATGGAAAACAAAGACTTTTCTACCATTAGGAGACAAATACCAAGTGAGTATATCTTTGACTTGTACTTTTAGAATATTCTCTCCCACACACAGGGTTTGTCTGTGTGGCCTTGATTGTCCTGGAACTCATTCTATAGACCAGGCTGACCTCAAACTACCTTTTGGGGGGTTTGGGGCTTGAAGAGATGGCTCAGCAGTTAAGAACATATACTGCTCTTACAACGGTCCCAAGTTTATTTCCCAGCACCCATGTCAAGAAGCTCACAACTACATGTAACTCCAGTTCCAGAAGATATGTGTAGTCCTGGAACTCTCTATGTAGACCAGGCTGGCCTCAAACTCAGAGATCTGTCGGGGTCCAACCCCAACATAAACTAACTCTCTGGACCGGGAGGCATGGGAATAATTGAGACACAGTTCACACAACAATATCGGAAGGAAGTCTCAGGGTTCATTCAAATCCTGAAAATCACCTGCATTTATTCTCCAAACAGCTTTTATCTCCAAAGGTAAACTGAGGGGGGGAAGTCCATTAGCATTCTGTTTCCTGGGTATGGGGTAGCAGGACTAAAGTCAATTCCTCAGCTCTGTCTAGCTTCGATTAACACCACTTCCCAGGCAATCCCCATAATTACAAAGAAAGGAGAACAACATTAGTATATCCTGACCCAAGTGGCAGCCAGTCTGTAAGTGCTATTGTGACCACCTCAGTTACAACTGTGATTTGAGCGCCTGGCCGCCAATACAGTGCAGAAATATGTGGTCTGTATAATATTGCTCCACAGAGATCCGTCTGCCTCTGCCTCCAGAGTGCTGGGATTAAGTGTGCACCACTGCTGCTTGGCTTGAATCAGGGATCTTGTGTATGTTAGGCAAACGTTCTAACACTGCGCTAAACATCACCAGCTTGAAATACATTTTTTTAGTACTAGGTATTGAACACAGCATTTCATATATGCTAAGCAAATACCTTACCATTGAGTTGTATTCCTAGGTTTTTGGTTTTTTCTTTTTTCCCTTTGAGACAGGGTCTGATTGTCCTGGAACTCACAGTGTAGATAAGGTTGGCCTCAAAGGTCTGCCTGCTTCTGTCTCCCAAGTACTGGGTTTACAAGCATGTGTTATCTGTCTTCCTGACCACTAAAAATATATAGTAGTCACTCATTACTCTCAGATTGGATAAAAACTGATGGCAGGTGAGTTAGAGTTGGTCGGCAAGCAATAGTTTGCTAACCTCTGGCCTGCATATGGACCCCAGGGTGTAGGGAAAATATTCTTTTGAAACATTTGTCTCTCATGAGACACTTTGGAAGATTCAGGTCTACTGAATGGCAATCCACAATCCACTCCTCCTGTCTCCTCCTCCTTTGGTTACTTCTCTGACTTTCCTAACCCCATCTCAATGGGTTTCACATACTTCATTCATGCCATTAACCATCATTGTCTCAGCCATTAGCTGACATGACTCAAGCTGTGACAGGTTTGCCTTATACATTTACTGACAATGTAGTTTCTGCTGGGAGAAGGTCACGATTCAAACACAGGAGTTACTTTATGTTCTCAATATTTCTAGAGGAAAGAAGAGGCTTTAGAAGATTTTAGAAAAATATTGAAAAAATATAGCAAAGTAGTATGCATTATCTCTGTGGCAAAGCATAATTATCAAACTATCCTACGAGATTGGAACTTTTGTGAAACTTATAGCCAAGCTGAGTGGCGGTGGCTCACGCCTTTAATCCCAGCACTCGGGAGGCAGAGGCAGGCAGATCTTTCTGAGTTCGAGGCCAGCCTGGTCTACAAGAGATAGTTCCAGGACAGGCTCCAAAGCTACAAAGAAAGCCTGTCTCGAAAAACAAAACAAAAACCCCCCAAAAATTAAAAAAAATAAAAAATTAACATAGCATCCTTTAAGGGATCTTTTGCTACATCTTTAGGGAAAATAAAGAAATGTAGTTATATGAATTGCAGCAACAGATCAGCTGAAAAAAGATTATCAATCTGGCCTTCAAAGTGAGCAAACACAATTGCCCAAGAATCACTATTTTGGAATAACCAATCATGTTGCTTAGTATAAGGAACATTGATCATAGCTGGTTCTTTGCCAAAATATCCCTTCGATTCTACCCTGCTCTTCTGTGTTAGGCAAGCTACTGCTTCAAAATAAGACTTTAATACCTTACCTGGTGAAATGGGATGGTGTAGCTATAAAAGTGGACCGTTATGCCATAAAACTGCTGTAGGAGTAAGTTTTGTAGGTAATGTACATGCTTGCCAAGGCTGATCATAATTAACGTAATGTACTTGCTGTTTCTGTACAGCATACGTTGCCTGGGAGAGTACCTGTCAGGCAGCTTCTGTAAGCTTTCTCGTGGAATATGGATCATTGCTCCCTTTAAGAATTTCACTCAGGGGAGCTGGAGAGATGGCTCAGAAGTTAAGAGCATTGCCTGCTCTTCCAAAGGTCCCGAGTTCAATTCCCAGCAACCACATGGTGGCTCACAACCATCTGTAATGAGGTTTGGTGCCCTCTTCTGGCCTGCAGGTATACACACAGACAGAATATTGTATACATAATAAATAAATTAAAAAAAATAACTACATTGCTTAAAAAATTCACTCAGTGGTTCATGATCTCCTGTGGGATACCTTAAATTAAAGGTCTCAGTCTTTGTGTGTTCTCTTAAAAGTTTGTAAATAGGGTTGGGGAGATGACTAAGTAGTTAAAACACTGACTGCTCTTCCAAAGGACCCAGGTTCAATTCCCAGCACTCACAGGGCAGCTCACAACTGTCTGTACCTGTAGTTCTAGAGATCTAATGCCCAATGACTTACATGCAGGCAAAACATCACTGCACATAAAATAAAAATAAATTTAAAAAAAGACAAAAAGGTTTGTAAACTATTTTTCTAATCCAGTTTGTAGATCTGCCTAGCTGATAGGCTTAACTGGCACATTGGCACTTTTACAGACCCCTGTCAGGATCTGGGGCTCAGTTCCCTGAGGCTACTTTTGTGCAGTTTGGTCATCAGGCTTGGAACCAGGATCTGGGCTTGAAGCCGGGTCATGTGGTGGAGCACAAGCCATGCCCCCTCCACCACTTGGCCATCCTGTCTGGGAACCTTGGACCAGGAGGTACCAGTCCCTCATTGCCTGCTGTGCTGGGCACAGACCATGCTTTTATGTCTAGCAGTCCCATCTGTTAGAGGCGGCTGACAAATTTACAGGCTCTCAGGTGCCTGCCATTATAGCGGCTGAGACTGCTGTGTGAGACCACAAGCTTAGGTGGGTATAGCCACACCAATTATTATTGTCTTTTTTTAAAATTTTAAATCTTGTAATCACAAAATTAGGAGTATTCCTGAATCCTCATCTGTTAAGTCATAGATTTATCTATAATAGGTTCCTTGGCTCATGGACCAAATAGCTTCTAGGCATTACAACTAACTGGACGCTGACTATGGGAGGTACAGCCCTTTAAACTACTTTGTCTCTACCTTTCCTGGCTGCACCGCACAGTGTGGGTCACTCAGCTGGCTGCCACAATCTCAGTGGTAACCTAGGCCATTGCTAGGTCATTCTTTCCACCCGCTCAGCAGCAATAGAAGCTGTGGCAAGGTGACCAAAGCACTGCCGCTTGCAGGAAGGCCAGGCGTTATTCGGGCCTCTCCAAGACCTGGAGCAGCCCACAAGAGTTGGTGGATAAAACGCTAGCACGGAGGTAGGAGTATAATATTTACAAACTCTAAAAATATTTTTTCCTTTGTTTCTGCTCCATTTCAGCTCCTCTAGCTATCAAGATACACCCAAGCAACTGTACAGATAGTTGAATACTATTTACTTGTTCCATATCTACAAATATTTAGTTTTATTCCCAATTTTATGCCCCGCCTTTCACTTTCCTTTTTTACTATCTACTATTTATTTCCAAGTGCTCACTATTTACCTCTCCAATAGTACAATTTTCTTACGGGGTACATTCTCCCTTGTATGCCTGGCCACACTCTTGTGTGTTTTGGGGTTCACTGGTCAGTCCCATGTTGGGCACCAGCCTTGACAAAACTACCTCTTGCCAGGTAGATGCATATGTTTCTCTGTTTTATTATTTTTATTCGTGTCTCTCTCTCTTTTTTTTTTTGGTTTTTCGAGACAGGGTTTCTCTGTGGTTTTTGGAGCCTGTCCTGGAATATTCGTGTCTTTTTTAAAAAAATATTTATTATGTATACAATATTCTGCCTGCTGCTCCTTCTACACCTGCAGGGAGGGCACCAGACCCCATTACAGATGGTTGTGAGCCACCATGTGGTTGTTGGGAATTGAACTC
>NW_004949197.1:1001237-1001806 GCF_000317375.1 Microtus ochrogaster
AAAAAAAAAAAGAGAGTATATATACTCTTAAAGTTTATAGCACAGAAAAAATTATATGGGAGATGGTTCCATTGGCAAAGCGAAGTGCTTGCCACATTAAAAAAGAAGACTTCAAAAAAAAAAAAAATAAAGCCAGGCTGATGTTGATGTGGGATTCCCCTCTGTATGCTGTGAATATCATTGGGTAATAAAGGACTGTCTTCAGCCTGCACAGGGCAAATAGAGGTAGGTGGGGAAAACTAAACTGAATGCTGGGTGAAAGAACGAGGAGTCAAGAGAAGCCATGCCAGATGGAGCTTTAACCAGTAAGCCACAGCCACGTGGCAATATACAGAATAATAGAAATAGGTTAAATTAACATGTAAACATTAGCCAATAAGAAACTAGAATTAATGGGTCAAACAGCGATTTAACTCTAGTTCCAGTGAATTCAATACACTTTTCTGTAGACAGCAGTCAGTTCCTGTCTCACCAGTTCCAAAGAAACACAGAGAGGCTTATATTAATTATAAACTGTTTGGTCTATTGTCCAGGCTTATTACTACTATCTAGCTCTTAAATAAATCCAT
>NW_004949197.1:1002161-1028010 GCF_000317375.1 Microtus ochrogaster
AAACAAACAAACCCATAATTCTTATCTATGTTCAGCCATGTGGCTTGGTACCTTTTCTTGGGTAGAAAGCCTTTTCTATGCAGAAACCCAGATCGTCCTCCCTCCTGGGATTAAATGTGTGTACCACTATGCCAGGCCAAGTCAACAAAAAATTTCTAAAAAAGAACTTTGCCCATATAGTATACACCAACAGAAAGCATGAGTATGCGTGTGTGTGTGTTTGCACGTGGTGGTGGTCTTAAAATTAAGCACCTTCAGTTTGTTTTCTGGGAAGAGCTGGGCTGTGGTGGCACACGACTTTAATCCTTGCACTCGGGAGGCAGAGGCAGGTGGATCTTTGTGAGTTTGAGGTCAGTCTGGTCTATAAAGCCAGTTACTGAACAGCCAGGACTGTTACACAGAGAGACTCTGCCTCAAAAAAACCAAAATGACAACAAAACCCAAACCAAACAAAAACAAAACAGCCCCCCCCCCCAACTTTCAGGGAAGAGATCAAGCACCTACTGAGTTCATCCAACAAGAAGCCATAACTTTATTAGTGATAGAAACAGTACAAATTTCAAACCAAGCTGCAGTTCCATCTTTGAAACACCAAAAAGGGGGGAGGGGATGGGGAGTGTCCTCTCTGTCAAATAGTTACATTGTTAATTCCATAATAGCATTTACAATATCATTACTGTTGTTTTTCAGGGCTCGGACTGCCTTTGCTCTGGACACATTCGCCTGTGACATGACCAATTCTATGTCCTTAACTTCCACACCTGTCTCATCAACCTAAAAAGGGGGAGAGAGGAAAGAGTCTTAACAAATCATAGAATAACTCCAGTAATGTCTGGAGCAGGATCCGCCACCACACAGAGATGAAATAAAGTCCACAAGATTTTGTGGCATACCTCTTCTTCCTCACTCTCCTCTTGTACTGTCGGAGTCTGAGTATTTTCTTGAATGTTTGAAACAGCTTCACCTTGAACTTTGAACTTCTCAGCAGCTGCTAACTGTGCTTGCTGAGACAAATCTTCAATCTACAGGGCAGAGAAGAGAGGCCCATGAGTAAAAAGCACAGGAATTGCCCTCCCTTAGGACTCATATGGAAAGAAGTAAGCTAGCTGTGTCTACAGATTTTTGGTATCACAACTGTACGAGAAGGACAACAACACCAGCAACTGCACCAAGTCTTAACTACCTGGTCTTAACTACTGACAGTGGCAGTCTGGAGCGACTCACTGGACACCTCACTAACCTTGGCTTCTCCAAATACGATGTAGGTGTCTGAAGCCGGGCTCTTGTAGACATCTGGTTTGGTGATGACGAAGAGGATATTTTTAGATTTTCGGATAGTGACTCTAGTAACCCCTGTAACCTGCCGGAGACCCAGCTTGGACATAGCCTAAAGAAAAGGAAAGAAAATCAAGTTTCTAACTTTAGAAGCAGCTTGTGGGGGAGGGGGGAGCAGAACACCACCTTCAATACCCACAGTGGACTTTTCTGGATTTAATTTATACAATGAAGACTAGTTATAGTTACCAAGAGCTGTCCCACAGGTGCCCTTTTTTGCAGAGACAGTCCCATGACCCTAAACTAGCTCTGAATTTGCCACACAGCTCTATCCCTTAAGGCCCAATCCTTCTGCCTTTCTGTCCCAAGTGCTGGGAATATAGGCTTTCTATTTTAACCCCATCTTACCTTCCGTGCTTTCTTTTCACTCCGGCTCTGCTTTGCTTTACTGACTGGTTCTTCATCAATTTCAGCTGCTGCCGCCAGCTAAGACAGTTTTAAGTTGAACAGATCCAAAGTTCAGGATGCTTGTTTCCATATAGTTTTGTTTTACAAAGATTCACAGTTTAAATAGTCATGCCTGTTATAATCTTGGTCTTCAGATCCTCTGACCTTTTCTTTTCTTTTGAGACATTGTCTTACTCAACACTTCAGCATCAGCCTTCAAAGGGCTGGCCAGCACAGTTGTCTTCTAATACTTTCTTGTCTCAATTTAAGTTATTAAGAGAACACATACCTGGGCTTGTTGTGTAGCTGTCTGTGTGGAGTCTTGTTCCTCGAGCTCCGGTACTGATTCATCGCTGTCAGATTCTGTTCCCGACCCTAAGAGGACAGGTAAGCAGAGTTCTAAGAGGCAGCATCTCATCATGGCCCGCCTGAACTAGCTATCGCTGATTCATGCAAGGCCCACAAAGCTAAATAAAGGCAATTGGCTTCTGTGACCCAGTCTGAGGCCTCCATTCTCAAAGATGTGGGACAGTCACCAGACACAGCCAGGTAGCTCATATGTAATAACTGCCTTCTTTCTCTTAAGGTCTTCATTTCTTGGCACAAGCACTAAGCATTCATGTGATTCAAATTTTATCCCCAGCCCAGTTATCCAGAAATGTACAGAGAAAAGGCATCTTTTGATAGAATTAAGTGAGTGAGAGCCTTTTAAATGGGTTTGCAAGGTCAGAAGCAGCTGTGCACACACATTCTGCCTTTCAAACCACTCACCCAAAGAATTTTACCCCATCACTGGAGTGCCTCCATGATGTTAAGCTCTAACAGTTCTCACCGCTATTAAATACAGACCCGTAATCTCCCCACTTCCAAATACAATTCACATATCTTAATTTTCCTTCAACTGAAAGGCCAAGCAACAGTAAATTCTACTGAAAGGGGAGGAAAGCATACAACCACACCAGCCTTGCCAGGAAAACACAGGTCTCTACATTTTTAAGAAAAGGAAGCCCCTGGGCAACTGGTAGTTACTAAATCTAAAAAGTAATATAAGAAATAGTTTCAAGATTCCCTTGTTTATTTTCCAAGAAAGCAAATTCCAGGCCCAGGGACAACGTTAGTGATGTGGTAAGAACTAGAGTAAATTAAAGACCTGGTAGGGCTTGGTTTTCACTATCAGCTCAGTTAGGTCAAAAAGGATGATTAGATTCAGGGCTTAGCCTGTCTCACTTTACACAAGACACAAAATATTATCTGAGATGATAGAAACCAAGATTTAGTAGCATATTCCTAGAGCTTCTACATTTAAAGCTACCCTTCTACGTCAAGCTGACATACTGTACAAAAAGCGACGCACCCTAGTTAGTATTGGTGGGCAGCCCCCAAGAGGGGTGTGGGCAACACACCATGCACACAGCAAACCAAGGCAAATACCCTTGTCGTTCTTCAGAACAGGATGCTTGGCAGAAGGGGCTGGGGCAGGGATCCCAGCAGGTTTAGGGGTGGGCATGTTGACGAGGACCGGCTGGAAAGGCACTCCCCCAGAGACCACTTCAGGGGGAATCAGAGGCGGCAGCTCATCCTCATCAGCAGGGGCTGGGAGCTTAGAGGGTGATTCCAGCACTGACCCAGATGAGGACTGAAGAAATGGCTGTTTAGGAAGCAGAGGGGGAACTGGGGAGGGAGCAAGAGTCAGGGGAGCTGGCGGGGTAGGCTTTGGAGTCACAGGTGCTGATCCTGCTTCAGGGAGGGCTTTGTCAGAGGTTATTGCTGTCAGAGGGGTAGCTATCTGAGACTCAGGAGAAGCAGCCTCGGGACCCTTTGGGGAATGAAGACAAACAATGCCTTTTGCAGATTTTGAAGAGTCTTTCTCAACATTAACTGTCTGAGGTGCTAGAGCTACTGCAGAAAGGAGGCCCTTTGTATCTTTCTTAGTGGAAGGATCTGAGCACTTAGAAGAATTCTTCTTGGCTTTTGGGCCTTTCTGAACTGGAGTAGTGATGACCAATGCACTTTCTGAAGTGGGTGCAGCAAGTACATCTTTCTTTGCCGGGAGCTTTTCAGATGCCTGAGGGCTAACAGTCCCTGTGCTAGGAGGGGAGTCTGTAGGGGAAGGAGTGATAGAGGAGAGAATGGGAACCTCTTTGAAGGATGGGGCCTTTTTCGGAGCTAAAGGAGAGTTACTTGTGGGGGTGACAACTCCTTTGGAGGTTGAAGTTTCTAAGGTCTCCTTGGGAGCTTGGGATCTCTGGGAAAATGAGGCTGTTGGTACCTCTTTGGGGGAGATAGGAACCACAGAAGAGATAGTAGGGGTCCCTTTGGGAGATGGAGCTGTTGAAGTCTCTTTGGAGGTCTCAGTTGCTGGGGCCTTTTTAGAAGTTGGGACTGTGGCGACTTCTCTTGTAGCTACTGCTGTTGGGGCAATAGGGGCCCTTTCAGGAGATGTAGGAACTGGGGCCTTTTTGGAGGAGAAAATCTTGACTGGGGGACTTGGGGAAAGAGAAGTCCCAGTTGGGGCAGTGGAAGCACCTCCAGGAGATGGGGCTGCCGGGGTCTTTTTGGAGATAGGAGTAACAGCTGTGACAGTGGAGTTGCATTTAACAGACTGGGTTGCTGAATTCTCTTTGGGGGCTGTAGTTGCTGGGGCCTTTTGCGAAGAGGAAGCCATCTCTGGCAGTGAAGTGGTGACAGCTTCAAGAGAAGGATCTGCCAGAAATTCTTCAGGAGCTGAAGTTCTTGGTGCCTTTTTGGATGGAGTTTTTGGACTCTTTGAGGGAGAGGGAGGAATCATAGCTGGGACAGCACTGGGAGGCAGGACTGCTGGAGCTTCTTTGAGAGCTACAGGTGTTGCAGCTTTTTTACGGGAGGAAGGGTTTTTGACTGGGAGGATAGCTGGGGTTAATGGAGTCTCCCCGAGGGAAACAGCAATCTCCTGTGTGTCAGCAGGGATGGCTCTGGGGGCTATAGATGCTGAGGACTTCTGCAGGGTGGGAGAATTCTCGCATGGTGCAGTGGTGACCCCTTCAGGAGACACTGCTGGTGTTTCTTTGGGTCCTGCTGTCTTATGGGCCTTTTGGGGAAAAGGAACAGTCTCTAATGGTGCAGTAATGACTCCTTTAGAAGATGGTTCAGTTTCTTTGGGAGCTGCAGTTTTGAGGGACCTTTTGGGGGATGGCATTGCTGAATTTTCTTTGGGGGCTGCAGTTTTTGAGGTCTTTTTGGGGGAGCGAGCAATCTCTAGTGGCACAGCTGTGACCCCTTCAGAAGACAACTTTGCTGGAGTTTCTTTGGGGCCTGCCATTTTGGGGGCTTTCTTGGGAGCTGAAAGGATCTCTAGTGGCCCAGCTACGACCCCTTCTGGAGATGGGATTATGGGTGCTTCTTTGGGTCCCGACAGCTTAGGGGTCTTTCTGGGGGAAGGAGTCTCCAGTGGCCCAACTGAGATACCTTTTGAGGGCTGGGCTGGAATTTCTTTGGGTGTTGATGTTTTGGAAGTCCTTTGGGAGGTTGACGTTGCTGAAGTTTCTTTGGGAGTTGCAGTTTTTGAGGTCTTTTGGGGGGAAAGAGGTATCTCTAGTGGCACAGCAGTGACACTTTCAGGAGTTGGGGTTGCTGGAGTTTCTTTGGGGGCTGCCGTTCTGGAGGCCCTTTGAGGGGATGGAGTTACTGAAGTTTCTTTGGGAGCTGCAGTTTTGGGAGCCTTTTTAGGGGAGGCAGGACTTTCAGCTAGGGTAGCAGGGGCACCTTTGGTGGATGGGGTCACAGGAACCTGTTTGGGGGCTGCAATTGGGGGGGAAGAAATCTCCTGTGGTGCAGTAGTAACTCCTTCAGAAGATGGAGCTGAGGCTTCCTTGGGGTCTGCAGTTTTGGGGGACCTTTTAGGAGATGGCACTGCTGAATTTTCCTTGGGGGCTGCAGTTTTGGGGGCCTTTTTATGGGAGAGAGCCATCTCTAGCGGCATAGCTGAGATGCCTTCGGAAGATGGGGTATTTGGAGCTTCTTTGGGAACTGCAGTTTTGGAGGCCTTTTTAGGGGAGGCAGAGCTCTCAGCTAAGGTAGTAGGGGCACCTTTGGTGGATGGGGTCCCAGGAACCTGTTTGGGGGAAGGAAGCTCTAGCGGTGCAATGGTAACCCCTTCAGATGTGGTTGGAGTTTCTTTGAGGGCTGCAGTTTTGGGTAGCTTTTTGGGGGATGATGTTGCTGAATTTTCTTTGGGGGCTGCAGTTTTGGGGGCCTTTTTGGAGGAAGGAGAAATCTCTACTGGCACAGCTGTGACACCTTCAGGAGATGGGGTTATTGGAGCTTCTTTGGGAGCTGCAGGTTTGGAGGCCTTTTTAGGGGAGGCAGGGCTCTCAGCTAAGGTAGTAGGGGCACCTTTGGTGGATGGGGTCACAGGAACCTGTTTGGGGGCTGCAGTTGTGGGGGAATGAGGAATCTCCTGTGGTGCAGTCATGACTCCAGAAGATGGAGCTGAAGATTCTTTGGGGGCTGCACTTTGGGGGGCCTTTTTGGGGGAAAGAGGAATCTCTAGTGGCACAGCTGTGACCCCTTCAGGAGATGGGGTTGCTGGGGTTTCTTTGGGGGTTGCAGTTTTGGAGGACCTTTTAGGGGAGGCAGGACTCTCAGCTAGGGCAGCAGGGGCACCTTTGGGAGATGAAGTCACAGGAATCTGTTTCTGGGCTGTAGTTTTGGGAGCCTTTTTGGGGGAAGGAGTAATCTCTGGTAGAGCAGTGGTGACCCCTTCAGAAGGTGGGGCTGAAGTTTTGGGGGACTTTTTTTTGGATGATGTGCAGTTTTCATTGGGGGCTGCCGTTTTTGAGGCCTTTTTGGGGGAGGGAGAAATCTCTACTGGCACAGCTAGGACCCCTACAGATGGGGTTGCTGGAGTTTCTTTGGGGGCTGCAGTTTTGGGGAGCTTAAGGGAGGCAGGACTCTCAGCTAGAGTAGCAGGGGCACCTTTGGGAGATGAAGTCACAGGAACCTCTTTTGGGGCCTCAGTTTTGGGGGAAGGAGGAATCTCCAGAGATGCAGTGGTGACCCCATCTGATGGGGTTGGAGTTTCTTTGGCGGCTGAAATTTTGGGGGACTTTTTAGAGGATGAGGCTGTTGAACTTTCACTGGAGGCCACAGTTTTTGAAGTCTTTTTAAGGGAGGGAGAAATCTCTAGTGGCACAGTTGGGACCCTTTCTGGTAGAGTTTCTTTGGGGGCTTCAGTTTTGGGAGTCCTTGTAGGGGAGGTTGGACCAGCTAGGGCAGTAGGGGCACCTTTGAGGGATAGGCTTGTTAAAGGCTCACTGAATGCTTCAGACTTTGGTGGGGAGGAAGGAGTCACAGCCGGGGTACCCTTAGGGGATTTTGGAGTCTTCTGTGGGGAGGGTGGAGTCACATCTGGAAGAGTAGTGGCAACTTTGGGGGTTATAGTTGCTGGGGCATTTTTGAGGGAGGGGGCAATCTCAGTTGGAGCAATGGGGGCTCCATTAGGAGTTGCTGGAGTGTTTTTTGGAGAAGTGGGAGTCACATCTGGTACAATAGGGGCCACTTTGGGGGGCTGGATTAGAGGGACCAGTTTGGAAGCTGTAGCTTCTATGGTCTTTGGCGGGGAAGGAGGAATTTCTGCTGGGACAGCAGGGGTATCTTTGAAAAACAAGGTTACTGGAGCCTTTTGGGGGGATATAGAGGTCTCTGTTGGGGCAGGGAAGGGAGGAGCCACGGTTGAAGGAACAGGAGAAAGCTCAAGTGAGTCTGTAGGACCTTGAAAAGAAAGACAAGCCCCAGGAAGGAGGGCAGCCTCAAGCGGAGAAAGAGAAGACAGAGTTGCAGGAGAAACACCTGTGATAGGAGAACCCTTCCTGGATGAAGGCCTTTTAGTCTGTGGAGACATACCAGACAGGGAACCAGCTGGATAAACCAGAGTTCCTTTCGAAGACACAGAAGCACCTGAGTCTTCTGGGTGCTCTTCAGGAGAGGAGGCCAAAGATACCACAGAAGAGATACCTTTCTTTGCACCAGAAAAAGAAATCCCAGTTGGGATTGGAGCAGGAAAGGGCAGAGACCTGGGAATTTCAGGAGCCAATGCCTCTTTAGTTGTAGAAAGAGAAACATTTTGAGGGTTAAAAGCCACAGACACGGGACAAACTTCAGGGGCTAAAGGAACCAGAGGTGAAGTGGTAGTAATGGAGGTTTTAGAAGCAGAGGCACCCTTGACAGTTCTAGGAGCCAGTTCTCTAGGATCAGAAGATTCTAAAACTAACGGAGCCATTGTAGGAGCTGCAACAGGACATTTTAGAGACAGACTGACAGGGTCTGTCTTGATAGCAGCTGAAGGATCAGCACCCAGGGAAGAACTAGTAGCAATGGCTGCTCTCGCTACAGGTGCAGGTCCTTCTGCAGTCTTTGTCGCAGTGGCCCCTGAAGGAACCTCCAAAAGCAATGTACTCTGAGGAGAGGGAGACTCTTTGTGTGCTGCCAGGGCCAAGGGTAACAGAGTGGGGTCTTTTCTGGTACAGAGTCCTACCTGGGTTGGAGAAATAGGGGCTCCTACATTTACCAATGCTGAAGCGGGGAGATTTTTAAGACCTTCAGTGGCTGGAGGAGGAGCAACTGGTACTCCTAGAGTAGCTGATACAGGAGCAGCAGCCAGTACAAGTGAGCTAGCAGGGGAAGTTACATCTTTACTACTCACAGGACCTGATGAAACTGGAGGAGACATAAAAGTGGCAGGTGCAATAGAAATGGTAGAAGGGTTATCCACAGCAGGTTGGATGGCTCCAACAGACGAGACAGGAGTTTCTTTTAAGCCAGCTTTTGGAGAAGCAGGAATCTGAGTCACCAGAGGCTGCTGAGTGACATTAGAACCTTTGGGAATTAAAGAGGCCGTAGGAGATAATAAAGCAGCAGCTGTACCCGAGCAGCCAGGAGGGCTGCAGATTACACTAGTAACAGCAGAATTGCCTCTGTCAACAGATGGAGCCAGGGCAGACGCTGGAGCCCTCACAGAAAGAGCTGCCACAGAATCAGAAACCAGCTCATGTCTGGAAGGAAGGGGAGGAATTACAGATCGCTCTGATGGGTAAGATGCCTCAACAGCAGAATGATCTACAGAAATGGTATTACTCACTGTAGGATCTGACACAGCACCAGGACCTGACTGATGTAAAGGCTGGATAGGAGAATCCAAAGAACTATGATGTAAAAGTGGAAGAGGTGAGCCCGGAGAAGTAGGGGGTGCTGGGAGGATGTTGGGAGTTACAGTGTTTTGAGCAGGTGAACTAACAGGTCTGTTTAGGTTAAGGTTTAACATATTTTGTGGCACCAGGGCTGAGGAAACGGGGATCCCTTTGATTGGAGAAGTGACGGACAGTGTTTGAGGACAGGATGCTAATCCAGGTGGAAGAGAGGCCAGGGGAGTTTCAAGGTGGGAAGGAAAAACACTGACTACATCTGGAGGACTTGGGGCAGTGCCTTTCAGATTCGGAACTACCTGAGAGGGTTTTTGACTAGCAGAAGCCTTTGGTTCTAAGGGAGCAATAGATGCCAATGGCCCTGACTCTGCTACAGCAACTGATAAAGGTAAACTGGGAGGGTGAGGTGGAGATACAGAACTCTTCTGGGATGAGTGAGGAGCCACTGCAACCAGAGACAAGGGGGTCGAAGAGGACCGGGCACCTTTCTGAGTTGGGCCTATCATGGGAGAGGCCAAAGCTAAGGCAGCTGGGGAGATGGGAGGCCCTATTAGGTGTGGAAGGAAAGTTGGAGTGTGAGGGGCAGTTCCCAGAGGTACAGTTTCAGAAGGTGGCTGGGGAAAAGGAGCTTCAAAAGGGGCTGAGGAAATACTAGGCGAAGGGGATGGGGAAGGCTGATTAGCAGTCACTAAAGGGCTTTGTGGGGGGGCCAGGGAGCAAGGAGGGGCAGGTGCAGGCTGCCCTAAAGCAGCAGAAACATTCAAGGCTGAAGGCATAGGAAGCACAGCTGGAGAAAAGCAAAAATAAAATAAAAACCAAAATAAAAAAGGAGATAAAGGGAGGGGAAAGGTGAGTTGTGCAGCCCAAGTTGGTAACATGCCCCACAGGAAACAATGGAGTTTTAAGTCTGAGAATGAAGGTCACCACACAAGATTAGAAAAAGGTGACAAGCACTATCAACTTTCCCTGTACACACTTCAGTGATTAAAGTGGACTACATCCTTCTCATTTCCCAAGTTCTACAAAAATAAACCAACTATTTTAAGGTGGGGCAAATAGTCTAAGACCAGCTCATCTCTAAATGGGGAGTACAGGCCCACACCCTCCCTGTTACTGGGGATTAAGCATGACAGGCAAGATTACTACTATAACCTTAGTCTTCTTTATGAGATGGTCCCACACCTTAGGTTGCCCTTGAATTTACAATCCTCCTGCCTCAGCTTCCCAAAAAGCTGGAACTTTGCCACTAGCCCCCAACCCAGAGTAGACTGAGAACGTGCCTTCCTTTCTCCTCCCTCCAAAACTGACACTCCTCCCAATGTTCTGTTTTTATACAGGGCCTCACTATGCAGCCCCAGGTGGCCTGGAACTCAGAGAGGGGTCTACCTCTGTCAGGATTAGAGGTGTACAACCACAACCGGCCCAATCTTTGAGGAGTCTAAATAAGGGGAGATGGGGGAGTATTTTTTTTCTTTTTCTTAATACTTTTAGGTTCAGGCTGGAGAGATGGTTCAGTGGTTTAGAGCACTGACTGCTCTTCCAGAGGACCTGGGTTCAATTCCCAGCACCCACATGGCAGCTCACAAATGTCTGAAGATCCAGTTGCAGGGGATCTGACACCTTCACACCAATGCACATAAAAAATTAAATAAACTTAAAAAAAAAAAAACTTTTAGGTTCTACCAAGCTGGGGTAGGATCTGATTGGAATCAAGTTTAGAAAGGATATACCTAGCCTAATTCAGTTCTACTGAAGCCTAAACTCAACATTTAATACCAAATATTAAACACCAAGTCTCAACTAGAAGTGCTTTACATACCATACTCTATCTCTTTTTCAGCAATATTGGCTCTTGAGACATTGTAACTCGAATTAATTAGGACCCAAGGAAGAGCAAGGTACGAATTATAACATGAAACTAACCAAACTGTTAAGACATACCTTATAAGAATTATAATGAAAAAATACAGGCTCCCACCCCTTGATCGATAAGCATGTGATCCCACCTAAACAGACCACTATTTGGCACTAAAAAGATTTCTCCCATTTGAGAGAACACTGATTAAAAAAAAAAAAAAACAACCAATGATAAATACCTAGAAGGGTGAGAAAAAAAAAAAAAAAGTCTACAGCACCCAATCTCAAAAGTCGCCCAACCAGTTTGTTCCCAAGTTCTTCTAGGACAAAGAGGTAGGTGGCTGGACCAGTCTTTCTGGGAGAAATGGTGGTCAAAGCCTTTTGATTATAATGAAAATACTTCTAACTAATGCCCTAATTTAATGTCTACAGACATTCCAGTAAGACTAATTACAGTTCAATACCTAACATGTGCAGGCTCAGACTAATTAAGACTACCTTTAACAATACTAACAACTGCTTCAGAAATAAGTAATTGTAAGAGCCGGAACCAGAATACTCTAAATCCACAGAAATTTCAGCCCCCACATTTGTAAAGTTGAATTTAACTTTGTTTAGCTCTGAAGTTACAGATCTTCTGAGACCATTCTTTTCCTCACTGCTCATTTCCCAGGTCAGGGCACAGACCCCTTTTCGGGCCCAGCAGCTGGACTAATCCTTTCAGCTGCTAAACTCAGACAGGTGGGAAGGAAGTATATGCTTTTAAGTACTTTAAGTCCAAAACACAACAGAAACTGCCCGTTGAGTAGCAAAGAAAAATTCCACTAAGAACAAAGTAGAGGGTGCATTCTTGAGACACCCCTCACTCAGTTCTCAAGAACTGACTTGGAATGGCCATTTCACATCCTTTCCAAGTTTCCTATCAAAATGTGCGAACCAGCATTCAAGTCTATCTTCACACTACGTTCTGTTTCAGTTGAAATACATTTATTTATTTCAGCACTGGGTTCCATAAAATGGAACTATTCCAACACACCATAAGCCCCCCAGCATCATCAATTCCTGCAGGTTAACTAGCCTAGGCTGAGGCCCTTAGTAAACACTCAACAGCCGCACATAGCTCACCCAGACATGTGACTCAAGGCTCGGTGCCAATCACGTCTATCTAAAACCTTGATGTAACTTGCTGGCCAGCTTCACCATAGCTCAGGTCTCCTTGGCCTGCCTCTGGCACCTAGTTTCAACAGACTAGAACCATCCAGGCTCTGCCTGCCCGCCCTGCTCAGGTTTCGTATATGATGTGGAGACGCCACGGAGGAGCTTTTCAAGCAGCGGGTGTGACACACTCAGCGAGCCAGGGACCTGACTATAAGCCTAAAGACAACCATTTTTTATTCTCTTCCTCTAAGGAACTCTCCTGGTGCCAGCAAGATAAAAGTTACCCAAAGTTACAACCCTACCTTACAACTGTCTTTAAATAGCAGTGAACTACAAAAGGCAGACCTGTGTTTGCTATCTTAGCCACCAAGCGTGGTGTTACCATCAGTTTTAGTTGCCAGCAAGAGAGCTATGGGCACCTACCTGTCTCAGCCTGGGGCTGTGGCAGCTCCTGCTCTGTGGCAGGAACGGTTTCTGTGGCTTCGCCAGGCATTTCTGAAGGGAATAAACAGGAAGCCCGAATTAACTGCGGGAACGCACCCGCCCAGCCCAGAGTCAAGTATTCGGAAAACACAAAACCAAATCACCTGCAAAAGGCAGGTAAGAAAAGCACGCACGAGAGCTCGGGGGGGGGGGGGGGGGGGAGGGAGGGAGACACACAACCTCCCCAGGGCGCCGGCAGCGGCGTGGGGATGACACGACCTTCGGCGCCCCACTGAGCAGACAGCAGGCAGCCCCTTCCCATCCCGAGTTTCGACCAGTTGCCCTACTCACCCCCAAGGCCAGCAAGCAATCCGAGCTCGGGCTCCCCATCCCGAGACCCTTCCCATCCTAACGCGCCCGCCGCTTGAGCCGGGACCCCGGACTCCCTGACTTCCGAGAGCAAGGAGCCTACAGGAGCCATCGGTCCCAAGCCCCGGGCACAGGACGAGCGGCGTCGGGGGCGTCAGGCTGGGATGCCAGCCACCTCGGGGGTCCTTACAAGGCCTCCCCGGTGCGGGTGCACCCGACCCCTCCTGCCCGCGCCGCAGTGGCTCCCAAGTCCGCACGCCCGGACTCCGGGTACGACCCGCAGTCCTCCGCTCCTGCTTCTGCCTGGACCCCTACCGCAGGCCCCATTTTTGTCCGCAGGCCCGGGGACGAGCGGGAAGTCTGAGCCCCACACCGCCGCCGACGCTCCGTAACGGAAGCCCCGGGGCCTCCGGGCTCGCGCCAAGGGAGGATGGCTACGGATAGAGAGCGGAGAAGCCAGCGGCACTTACTGTGCGGAGGACGCGGAACCAAGATGGCGGCGGAAAGAGAGTGAGCGAGAGCGTGACCCACGCTGTGGCAGAAGGAAGACGGGAGGCGAGGGGGCGGGACCAACATGCACTTCCGGGTCGGGCGCGCCGGCCTGCACTTCCTCCGGCGGTCGGAGCAGCTGTTTGCCAGGGGTGGTGGTGACGCCGCCTAAATAAGGCGATGAATTCCGTAGAGGACGGGCGGGCCTGGCCAGAGCTGCCCCGCCATGGCCTTGACCCCGAGGGACGCGCCCGGAGTCCGGCCTCGGAGTCGCGACAGCTGTCTAAAACGGCGTCCCTACAGTTGCCCTTCTCTAGAACGGGACGCGAATTTACAGCCCGTGTCCGCGCGTTGGAGAGAGGCGGCTTGTTACATCAAGTTGTTTTAATTTTGGGATAGACGATTTAGGGCAGCGAAAGCCGGGTTCTCCGGGAACCGGCTTTAACCCAGCACTCAGGAGGTAGAGGCAGGCGGATCTCCGTGAGTTCGAGGACAGCCAGGGATACACACAAAGCTTAAACACAATTCGCTTGGCCTTTTATTGTGGGCACTTCTTAGATATTCTAAAACTCACCCATTTTAGAGTCAGCGTAGGAGTGACTAGTGTACAAGAAGTTCCAGCTCCACGTAAAAATCGGAAACGGTGGTATAAGCCTGCGAGCCTGCAAACCAGCATTTCAGAGGTGGAAGAAGGGTTGAAGGGTCTAAGCCATCCTCAGCAAAACAGCAACACAGAATCGTGTGCGAGGCCTTTTGTTTTGAGACAAGGCCTTTTTATGTAGTCTTGGCTGGGTTCGAACTCAGCTAGGAATCACCTGCCTCTGCTTCCTGAGTGCTGTAATTTAAGGGCATGGGCTACCAAGCCTTCAATTCCAAGTGCTTTTGAGACATGGTTTTACTGTGTAGATCAGGCTGACCTCGAACTCATAGAGATGCACTTGCCTCTGAATCTGGCAAATTTAGAATCGGCCTGGGCTAGATATGGACAGCCTGTCTGAAAACAAAACCTCACACGTACTCTTTGGAAATAGAATATACAGTAAAACCAATATTTTGTTAAAGAAATAGTTACTGATTTGCACACCATCTCTTAGTTCTACAAAAGGATCAACAAATCTGAACCTGGATTACTTATGTCACCTGAAGGGTTTTTGCCTGTTTTAAAAGCAGGATCTCTGTATGCCCAAGCTAGTCCTCCCAGTGTTGGACTTACAGCTATGCACCACCATATCTGCCTAGTTTAACACTTATTTGATTTAACTGGCTCCGTTTTATAGGATGCGTTCCAACATTTAAATGTTCTGAAAGGTAATTTAAACTGGGCTGGCCAGATGCTCCATCTGGTACAGGAGCTCACTGTGCATGTCTGGTGACTGGAGAGAGATCCAGCCATGAAACCCGTCAAAAGGTGGAAGAGAACAGACACCACAAGTATAAGAGCACATATACAAGTAAATAAATAAAATAATAAAATCTGGGCTGGATACCTGACTCAGCAGAGTAAGAGCACTAACTGCTGTTTCAGAGGGCTGGGTTTAATGGGAAGCACCTACAAGCACTTCTGTCTGTAACTCCCAACTCCTGGGGGAACTCAAACTCTTCTGGGCTCTGAGGGCATTACATGCACGTAGTGCACAGACATACCTGCAGGTGAAATACCCACCCTAATAACACCGAGATAAAAAGAAACCTGTATTGAGAATTCAATGAGAATTAGGATGAGTAAATCAGGATTAATGGAGGTAGTAGACTTTACAAGGACTAGGAAATTCTGAAATCACACATATATGTATATATATATGCACACACATACTATACATACAACACATATGTATTACATATATACACATATATGTATACTATATATAGTATACAATAAATATATACAATAATATATATAACACACACAAAATTTATTTATTTAGTCGAGACAGGGTCTCAAAACGTAATTCTTTTTTTTCTTTTGAGACAGGGTTTCTCTGTGTAGCTTGGCTGTCCTGGAGCTCACTTTGTAGACCAGGCTGGCCTTGAATTCAGAGATCCTCCTGCTTCTAAGGAGTGCTGGGACTAAAGGTGTGGACCACCATAACTCTTGAGCTCTGCTGGCCTAGAACCTGATCCATAGACCAGGCTCCCTGAAACAGAGTTCTACCTGCTCTGCCTCTGCATGCTGGGTGAATGGCGTGCCCATTATGTCCTCACCCCTGCAATAGTTTCTGTTTGGATTAAGTTAGCTACTTTATTTCCCCCCTTGGTTTTGCAAGATAGGGCTTCTCAGAGTTTCTCCATGTAACAACTCTAGCTGTCCTGGAACTAGCTTTGTAGACCAGGCTAGACTCAAACTTAAAGATCCACCTGCTTCTGCCTCCTGAGTGCTGGGATTAAAAGCATACTCCAGGATCTCTGTGAGTTCGAGACCAGCCTGGTCTACAAGAGCTAGTTCCAGGACAGGCTCCAAAACCACAGAGAAACCCTGTCTCGAAAAAAAACAAAACAAAACAAACAAAAAAAAAACAAAAAAAAAAATTAAAAGCACACTCCACCATGCTTGGGTCTAAATTGGTTACATTTTAAAGATGCCTCTTTGTGGAAAACTAATCCAGTTTTGAGGGGAAAAGAAGCTAAAATTTAAATTACTTGAAAAAGAACATTCTATTAGGTCTAGTACTGTTCATCTAACTCTTATCTTTGGAAACTGATTGGTTTAGTTACCAGAGGAAGGACACTCTGCTTTGCTGTAAGGATTAAGGCACATAGATGATTCTGCCATATTTATTAAATGATTCTTAAAATATTTGGTCCATGGTTAAAGGTGGAAGGCACTGGTTTGATGGAAGTTGTTTTCTTCAGAAATCTTTTTGTAAATCTAAAACAAAATAGAAAACAAAATTTAAAAACTGAAAATATGTTTTTTAAGTGAAAATTAGTAAAGGAAAATAAAACCATTTATTTCCCTATTCTGATTAGCTTAATGCTTTAATTAAATTCACACCATATATAAAGATTGTTTTACATTTGTTGAAGCCCCACATTATAGGCTGATCCAGTACAGAATGGGAATACAAAGGACTTGGCTGGCAATGGCTCAGTGGGTATGGGCACTTACTACCAAGTCTGAAGACCTGAGTTCAATCCCCAGGACTGACATGGTGGAAGGAGAGAACTGACTACCACAAGTTGTCTTCTGATTTCCACTCACATTCTGTGCACACTGTGCATGCAAACACACACACACACACACACGTTTAAAATAAAAAGAAATCGAAGGACTTGGTATGGCTACTTGGAATACCAGCAATGATGAGGCTTTAAGTTCATTCAGTAAAGATATAGGAGTGTTCACTATGAGGAAAACTTTTTCTTAGGTACTTTGGAATCCAACACAAATTAAATTAAAAAAAATGAAGCGGGGCTGGGCAGTGGTGACTCATGCCTTTAATCCCGGCACTCAGGAGGCAGAGGCAGAGGTAAGCAGATCCCTGAGTCCAAGGCCAGCCTGGTCTACAGAGTGAGTTGCAGGACAGCCAGGCCTACACAGTGAAACCCCCGGGAGTGGTGATAATATTTCTATAATATTGCTGTTGCTTTCTAGGGTATCCGTCAATCTCTTGAAAATTGTTCACTCTGTAACATCATAAGAATTTTTCTAAGAGGAAATTCATGAAGAAAAAGAATTTTCCAGTTTTGTTACTGGCAAGACAAATATTTTGCAGGAAGTGAATAAAACATACATAGGTTTCGAATTTAAAATTTTTTTTTTGTGTACCACCACCACCACCCGGCCTTTTTCTTTTCTTTTTTAAAAAGGTCAAGGTTCACTTTTAAATGTTCTCTAAAGAAAATAATCTCCGTAAGAGAAATACACTGTAAATAAAACATTTTACTTATTTAAAAACATGTTCAGCTGGGTGGTGGTACCTCATGCCTTTAATTCCAGCACTCAGATGGCAGAGGCAGACCTGAGTTTAAGGCCAGCCTGGTCTACAGGGCAAACAGGGCCACACAGAAACCCTGTCTTGAAACAAACAAAGAAACCCAAAATCATGTTCACTGATTTTTTTTTCCTTGAATTTACACATTATGAGGTCTTTCCTAGCCAGAGAACTCTTCACTTGGCATGGCTGTGCTCTCTGTTGTACCTCCTTTCAGTGATAACACCTATAAGGATCTCATCAGTTCCCGCCCGTATTTACCATTTGCTCGCCCTGAAACCGAGACAATTCCCTCCCCTTTCCAATTCTTTCTTTTTCCTTTATTATTTCATCTGAAGTGCTAGAATTACAGGAGTGCATCGGATGCCCAGTACATAGGTGTATGTGGTGCTGGGCACTGAACACAGGGTTCCATTCATGCTAGGCCAGGGCTCTACTAACAGAGCTGCATCACCAGCCCAGATCTGCTTTTAGTCAGAGTACAAATCAAGGCATTTTTTTCCATAAAAGCCTTTACTATTTTCCTGTTCCTACTCTGGCCCATACTCTTACAGCTGTTTATTTAGGGAGGTGTGTGTGCGTGTGTTCCTGTGTTTGTGTGCGTGTGTGTATGTGTGTGTGTGTAAGCAAGCAAACAGTGCACTGTAATTGACCAGATGATGATCTGCGAGAGTTACTTCTGTCTTTCTACTGTATGGTCCCAGGGGATTGAACTCAGGTTGTCAGGCCTGGCAGCAAGCAACTTTACCTGCTGACTGCCCTGCAAATCCTTAGTTGTTTGTTTGTTTCTGATAAAAGTTTCTTTTTTTTTTAAAATTTTTTTAAAATATTTATTTATTATGTATACAACATTCCGTCCGTGTGCATGCCTGCCGGCCAGAAGAGAACACCAGACCTCATTGCAGATGGTTGTGAGCCACCATGTGGTTGCTGGGAATTGAACTCAGGACCCCTGGAAGAGCAGGCAATGCTCTCAACCCCTGAGCCATCTCTCCAGCCCCCGATAAAAGTTTCTTGATTCAACTCAGGTACAGGCCTGTAATCTAGAAAGTTGCTCATTTGCTGGGAGCTGTAAACTATCAAATTTAATAAACAAATAAATGTAAAACAACAACTAAAAAACAAGAACCCACTAAAGTTACAATAAATTGTTATTTTTAGAAAAACTAGATTAGACAAAGGTTAGTTTTACAAAGACTAGAAAGTTGCTCATTTGCTGGGCGCTGTAAACTATCAAATTCAGAAGATCCTGCTAGGCACAAGGGGAGCGCCATCTTACCGCTCTTCTTGAGAAGTTCGCCTTTCCGGGACTTATCCAGGTTTTCAAGAAACTGTTCAAATACTTTCACGTACGGTGCTAGACTGGTCTTCTTATAATCTAAATTATAAAGCATGCACATTAGAACTAGCACACTGGCAGAGCATGAAATTCATCCCCTGCTCCCCGATAGGATTTCTCTGTGTAACAGTCCTAGTTGTCCTGGAACTCACTCTGTAGACCAGGCTGGCCTCGAACTCACAGAGATCCACCTGCCTCTGCCTCCCGAGTGCTGGTGGGAATTAAAGGCGTGCGCCACCACCACCCGGCCAAGCATGAATATTTTAAAACAACCAACCAGAGTTGGTTCTTTGTTTTTCAAAAACAAAGTAGTAAGATTGACAAACCCTTAGCTACCATGATAAAAAGAAATAGAGGAGATATGAATGACCTAGGTTAGAGAAGTACAGGTGTCATTCCAACAGATTCCAGGAAAACAGAGATCCCCCCCCCCCCACACACACACACAGAGCCAGGACTGGACAGTCACTGCTGAATTGTTTTGTTTTCTTTGAGACAGGGTCTCACACTGTAGCCCTGGCTGTGCTGGAACTCTGTTGTAGACCAGACTGGCCTAGAAGTCTGAGACTCTCTTGCCTCTGCTACCTAAGTGCTGGCATTAAATGTATGTGCCACCCTGCCTGACCTTTCCAGCTTTTAAGGAAGATCTCACCAACTTTTAAGAACCTTGTTCTACAAGCAGAAAACAAAAGAACACTACCAAAGCCAATATCCTGGTAGCAAAACCAGGAAAATACACAACAAAAAAGAAACTACAGACAAATTTCTTTGGTGAGCATAGCTGTAAGTATCCTCTACTTGTGAACTGAATTTAAGAACACTTTAAGATTATACACTATGAACAAATAGGCTTCATGCCAGAGAGGCAATGTAATACAATAAATGTAATACATCATATAAATAATACATCATATAAATAAACTTAAGACAGAAACCACACAAGCATTTCTATTAATAATTAATTAATTAATGCTAAAAAGGCATCTAAGAAAGTTCAACATTCCTTCAGGATAAAAGTTCTGGAGACTTTAGGAATAGTTGGTACATACCTCAAAATGATAAAGGCCATATACAACAAACCTACAGTCAATATTACAGTAAATGGGGACAGACCAAGACCATTTCCTCAAAAATCAAGAACAAGACAAGGATGTCCAGCCTTCCCTCTTTTTTTATTTTATAGCTTTTTAGATTTTATTTTTATTTTGTGTGTATTAGTATCTGAATGTATGTCTGTGCATCACATGCACGCAGTGCCCATGGGAGCCAGAAAAGGGCAGTGGACCTCCTGGGACTTGTGTTACAGCCAGCTGTTATAATATGGGCCTGGAAACTGAACCTGGGTCCTCTGCAAGAGCATCAAGTGCTCTTAATTGCTGAGGTATCTCTCCAGCACCTCCCCCACCCCTTTATCTGAGCTCAAAGTCTGCTATAGCAGTTACAGAAAACAGACCAAAAAAGAATAAACATAGGAAGGGAGGAAGTCATAATATCTATATTTGCAGATAACGCAATTCTTTTTTTTTTTTTTTTTTTGGTTTTTTCGAGACAGGGTTTCTCTGTGGTTTTGGAGCCTGTCCTGGAACTAGCTCTTGTAGACCAGGCTGGTCTCGAACTCACAGAGATCCACCTGCCTCTGCCTCCTGAGTGCTGGGATTAAAGGCGTGCGCCACCACCGCCCGGCATTGTTTGTTGTTTTTTAAGACAGGATTTCTCTGTAGTTTTGGAATCTGTCCTGGAACTAGCTCTTGTAGACCAGACTGGCTTAGAATTCAGAGATCCACTTGTCTCTGCCTTCTGAGCGCTGGGATTAAAGCCACCACCACCCGGGGATGACACAATACTTTAAAGACTCCATAAAATACACTAGGAAATTTGCAGGCTTCATATAAACCAATAGTGTATTCTCAGAGAAAGAAATTAGGGAAAATATCCCATTCAAAACAACTCCAACACCAGAAAACAAAGTCCTTAGGAATATATCTAAGCAGGGAAGCACCCCACAAGAGAAGGACAGCGCTGGAACAGCATTACCACTGAGCTGGCTCAGGACAAACGACCCACGTCTGCTTACCTCTTATTCTAGGTTTGCTTTCAGATTCGCCTCCAAGCTCCTCTCTGTCCTTTTCATTACTGGAAACCACATCCAATTCTCGGCAGATGGCGCTACAAGCAATAGAATAAGAGAATTTTAAGTTGGTTTCTAGACTCAATCACCCATGGAACTTCTGTGAGAAAAACATGTGCCTGGGGTGTAGCTTAGTGGTGGAGCAACTATCTTAGTATGTAAGGCTGTGAGCACCACTTCTGGTATAACAACAAACAAACAACCTGTCAGCTAAGTCTCAGGCAGTACAATATCGTCTCAGAGTTCTTCAAGCAGATTAGTATATTAAAGCTGGGAAACACACAACTATGTTTGCAGTGATGGATATTGTGCTCAGGCAAGTGCTCTAACACTCAGCAAACCCTTGGTGCTCTGAGACAGGGTTTTAATGTGTAGCTCTAGGTGACCTGGAACTTTTTTTTTTTTAATTTTGAGAGTCTCATGTATTGCAGGGTGGCCTCAAACCTGTTATATAGCCAAGGATGACCCTGAACTTCCTGAGGTCAGGTCAGGTGTAAACCACAACAGCTGCTCCTAGAACTGTCATCCTTCTGCCTCTGGATTGATGGTATGTGCCACCACGCCTGGCAAGATCTTCTGAACATGGTGCTGGGGATCTAACCCAGTGCCTTGCATATGCGATATGCTTGGCAAGTGCTCTGTCACTGAGCCACACCCGTGTACATCTCTAGGCTAAAACTTTCATGTATGCATATGTATATGTGAGCTACAGTACCCATGGAAGCAGAAGCTCGGATGCTGACCCTCACCTGCGACCTTAATTGAGACGGGTTCTGTCTCTGGTTTTCTGCTGTGTATTTTGGGCTAACTGGCCTGTGAGCTTCTGGGGATGTTCCTGTTTCTCACTCTCATGTCACCACAAACACACGGAGGTCACAGCTACATGTTACTGTGCCTGGCTCTAAGTAGGGTCTAGGGATTTCAACCCAGGTCTTTTTTTTTGTTGTTGTTTTTTGAGACAGGGTTTCTCTGTGTAACAGCCCTAGCTGTCCTGGAGCTAGCTCTTGTAGACCAGGATGGCCTCGAACTCACAGAGACCTGCCTACCTCTGCCTCCCAAGTGCTGGGATTAAAGGCGTGCGCCACCACCGCCCGGCTCAACCCAGGTCTTAATGCTTGAGCGTCATTCGAGGAGCCCTCTTCCCAAGCTCTGCCTAAAACTTCTAATTGCTTGAATTGGCGTTCCCCAAACTTATTATTTTTGATGCTGTGTTTTGGGCCCAGTACACTTACTACTGAGCTATTTATCTCCCTTAGCCCTCATAGGCTTATTTGACCTTAAAATGCTTTTCCCCACAAAACAGCTAAAAACATGCATGGCCCCCCTAAAGTATTACCATATAATCCCTAGTACTAAACACCTCCAAATCTGTCACCCCGTGAAGCTACTTCTCCATTCAGGGATCTAGGATAATCTTTTTAAAGCCCAGAAGAATAGTCACAAATGAGGAATGATCCATGATCTGGAACATACCTTATGGTTGGAACAGCAAATGGATCAAACTGGTCCACTTTCTGAAAATCAATTGGCACAGAAATGCGACCTGTAAGAGCCAGAAGTTATAAAGACATGATGGTGGGCTGCTATGTCTCTGAATTATTTTTGGTTAAATTTTTACAAAGTGCTGGGGTGAAAGTTTAGTGGTAGTGTTTGAGGTGCACGCATGCACATGAGGTCCTAGGTTCAATCCTTCACATGCACATGAACATACACACACACACATTTTTTTTGCCTTTTCGAGACAGGGTTTCTCTGTGGTTTTGGAGCCTGTCCTGGAACTAGCTCTGTAGACCAGGCTGGTCTCGAACTCACAGAGATCCGCCTGCCTCTGCCTCCCGAGTGCTGGGATTAAAGGCGTGCGCCACCACCGCCCGGCCACACACACACACATTTTTTTTCACGTTTTTGAAGACAGCTCTAGCTATCCTTGAACTCACTACTATGTAGACCAGGCTGGCTTTGAACTTGTGAGTCTTTCTGTCTCTGCCTGAGTACTGGGATGGATGATATACATGAGCTATCATGCTCAGGTTGTTTGGGGACAAGTTCTCACTATGTAGCCAAGGTTGATCTTGAATTTATGAATCCCCTAAGTGCTGAGACTACAGGTATTTACCACCACACTTGACTACATTGGATATCTTAAATTTATTTTTATTATTTTTAACTATATGTGTGTATTCTATGTACATGTGTACAGGTGCCTGCAGAGGCCAGAGGTATCAGATCCCCTTGGAGCTAAAGTTTAGGCAGTTGAGTTACCTGATATGGCTGTAGGATTTGAATTTATGTTTTCTGGAAGAACAGTACATGTTCTTAACCACTGAACCATCTATCTAGCCCCTGGACAGCTCTAAAAGTTTTTTTTTTTAAACCATTTACTTATATGTATGTGTGTAAGTCCGAGGACAACTTGTAGGAGTTGGTTTTCTTCTTCAACCATGTAGTCCAGAAAAATGAATCTAGGTCATCAAGTGGCTCTAACCTGCTGAGCCACCTCACCAGTTCCACACTGGACATCTTTATGGAGCATTTGGAAATATATAATCATGTGCCCAGATGCTATTTTGGTCAACGAATGGGCTGCGTACAATGGTGATATTATAAGATACTGTCCAGCTTAGTTTGTATAAAATATACTGTGATGTCTGCACAATATAAAGTGATATTTCTCTAAAGGTATTTCTATTGCTAAGTGACAGATGACTTTTGATGGCATTACCTTATAAATCTACACTTAGTTCAATGCCAGCCTGGTCTCCAGGACAGCCAGGGCTACACAGAGAAACACTGTTTGGAAAAACAAACAAACCCCACAAAACAATTTACACTTGGGACAATACATAAAATTCACAACTAAGGGCTGAAAATACAATGATTTCTTTTGAAACGGGATCTCATTATGGAGTACTTGGGCTAGCCTGGAACAATCTGTGTAGCGGAGGATGGCTCTGATCCTCCTGCTCCCCTCTCGCTCCTACATCCTGAGTGCTGAAATTACAGGTGTATAATAACTTTGTACTTGGCTTCAGTTTATTTCTCCTAATAGGTTTTCTTCTTTTTGTCTTTCTTGAGACGAGGCTCTCATATTGCCTCTCAATCTCCATGTTGCTGACGATGACTTCAAACTTCTGATTCTCCTGCGTCCACCTTCTGATTAGTGAGATTCCAGGCTTGTGCCATCACACATAGCTTATGGTTGCTGGGGATGGAACCCAGGGCTTCTGTGCATGCCAGGCAAGCACTTTGTAAACTGAGCCTCACACCCCCAACCCTGAAACCTTTATATAGTAGCAGTTCACCTGGTGGCTACTTAACGGTCAAGGTCAAACAAGTTGATATATATATATATTATTCACAACTAATGACATCCTTGCTAATACCAAAGATAACAAGCCAGGCATGGCACAACATGCCTTTAATTCCGGCACTCAGAGGCAGAGGCAGGCAGAGCTCTGTGAGGGAAGCCTGGTCTACACAGTGAGTTCCAGGCCAGCCAGTTCTACATAGTGAGACCCTGTCTCAAGAGAAAACCTTTTCTTTTAGTTTTTCTTACTTTCCTCGCACTGTACCTGTTTTAGGATGAACGCTAAACGGGCTCTTCAGTAAATGGTTGATTCCTTTGCTCACGTTGATATCCAGGCGTGGGAAACAGTACTGGAGCATAATCTCCCACTCCAGCCAGGGACCACACTTATCATTCTTCATATTCTAGAAAGAAAGATCTCCTCCAACCATCTTTAAATGACCAAGCAAAAACAATAATAACTTAATCAGGAATTGTATTATGATATTGGGAAGTACAGATTTCAATACCTGGGATGTGTTGACCACTTTCTTCAGATACTCCCAGCGCTGAGATGAACTGTGAAGCCTTTGAAAGCCCTTCTGAAGCTCATCATGAATTGGTGACGCATCATTAAGGAACACACTGAGTGTGTTCATATGTGGGATACCTGAGTATGTCAGTCTGTAGTATGTATCATTACAGGGATGCTGGAGCTTCCCACACTTAGGAACTATTTAATGATTCCGAAAACAAAAATGACAGGCACTTACAGCAGTAAAAAAAATTCCCTTAGAGCCGGGCAGTGGTGGCGCACACCTTTAATCCCAGCATTAGGGATGCAGAGGCAGGTAGATCTCTGAGTTCCAGGCCAGCCTGGTCTACAGAGTGAGTTTCAGGACAGCCAAAAGCTACACTGAAAAACCCTGTCTTGGAAAAAAAAAAAATTAAACGAACAAGTCCCTTATAAAAATATCATAGTAAAATGACAGAAAGATGCCAAAATAATTAAAAGGCATTATAATAAAGTTTTCCCAGACTAAATGACTCCCCCTTCTTTAACCATTAATTCTGGGAACAACTTATGAAAGGAGAAAATTTTACAGAATGGTCTCACTTCTTCCTGTAGCCATGTAGGAAACAGAAGATGAAAGTTGCAGGAACGTGTGAGACCACACAAGCAGTACCCATCTATAATGTCACAGACAGACATGACTGCCTCACACAGTGACCACAGGAAAGGATATTCTCAGGAACAAGGGCTAAAATCTTCTCCCAGTTTTCTTTATTTTCAAGAATATCTTGGCCAACTAAGGCATATTCTTCAAAGTATTTCCGAATTATGTTTATTGATCTCCTAAAGGAATAACAGTAACAGTATTAATAACACACAGGACATGCAGACACTCTCCTACTGGGTGAGGTCACTGTTTACGCTTCCCAAATTCCTAGAACTAGATAAAAGCAATGAGACCTTTTTGTTAGTGGAGTTAAAACTAGACACTTAAAAGGGAAATTACCTAGCATGTACAGGATAGGTAAGTATTAAGGAAAGGTTTGCTTCTTTTAATTTTATTTATTTATTTTTAATTTTGAGACAGCATTTCACTGTGTAACTCTGGATCACCTGGAACTCCTTTGGAGACCAGGCAGGTCTCTATAGAGACTGACTGCTTCTGCCTCCTGGAGCTGGGATTAAAGGTGTGTGCCATCATGCCTGGCCTAAATGATTACTTCTTAAATCCTACAATCTATAAGGTTACTAACATAGAACATGTAACACTGGTATAAATAACCAACTCAGGACAACCAATCAGTATTACATGTAGGACAACCAATCAGTATTACATGTAGGACAACCAATCAGTATTGCATGTAGGACAACCAGTCAGTATTGCATGTAGGACAACCTATCAGTATTACATGTAGGACAACCTATCAGTATTACATGTAGGACAACCAATCAGT
>NW_004949197.1:1028110-1033985 GCF_000317375.1 Microtus ochrogaster
ATGTAGGACAACCTATCAGTATTACATGTAGGACAACCAATCAGTATTGCATGTAGGACAACATATCGGTATTACATGTAGGATCTAGTTTCCTGCTTTACAATCACAACAGCTGCCTAGCATGGTGGCACACACCTTTAATCCCAGCACTCAGGAGGCAGAGGCCAGCCTGGTCTAGAGCAACCCTCTCAAAACAAAATAAAAAATAGCAACAAGTATAATGCTTGGGGTTTACAAATATCCTTCACGTCCTGTTTGTCTCTGCCACAGCTCGCTCAAGGAGCAGGTCCAGCCCTCCACATCATTTCCATAAGGAAGTGGTGCCTTCACCATTTAATCAGGATCACAGGGCAGAGCAGGTGTAGAGAAAACATGGGTTATAGAGGTAGGTATACTCAGACCAGCTTGCTAGATGTCAACATTACTTGTGTGATGGCAAGCAGGCCATGTGATTTCAACGGAGATACTGTCACGTTTCTCATGAAGTCGTGAAGGTCACGGAGAACCATAGGAGAACACACTGGAATAGCGTGACATCAAATAGAAGCCTGACAACTGCAACTGTTTCTAAGCATGCTCCTCGGAGGTAAAAACTGACAGCAAGAGATCTCTACAAGCACACGCAGCAAACCAGAGAAGCCCAGGGAGTCTCTCCCAACAGACCTGACAAAAGGGTGAAGTCTTTCACTTAGGTGAACCTTCTTCTTAACGTCTTGACCACCCTGAAAAAAAACCACCAAAAAAGACCTTTATTTATGTATATTATAAAGCATAAATAAAATTATTAAAACATCTTTAATATGTTCTACTATTCCAGTTAAAGCTATAAATAGTGGCTAAATTTGGAAGTATAGGAGCTTGGATGTTGTTTCAGTATTAAAAAAATATTTAATTTTTGAATATATGTATACCTGAGTATATGTATGTGTATTACAAGAGTATTGTAGCTGTAAAGCCCATAAGATGGAGTCAGATCCTGGGAACTGGAGTTACAGGTGGTTGTGAGCTACCACGTGGGTGCGGGAAACTGAATCAGGGTCCTCTGCAAGACTAGGAAGTGCTTCTAACCACCGAGCCATCTCTCCAGCCCAGAATCTCAATACCCCTGACTTTCTGGTAATTTTATTGGATAAAATTAACTAGAGAAGCAAATGAATTTTCCTTTTGCTACAAAGGAGGATCCTTAGCTGTTGATGGAAAATTTCTGTCCCACCTGGTCCCACAGTCATTCACTCCCACATAAACACAGAGGCTTATATTAATTATAAACTGTTTGGCCCAGTGTTCAGACTTATGACAACTACCTCTTACAACTTAAATTAACCCGTAATTCTTATCTATGTTTAGACACGTGGCTTGTACCTCTTCTCAGTGAGGCGTTCTTGTCTTGCTTTCCTCTGTGTCTGGCTGGTGACTGCATCTCCGCTTTTCCTCTTCCCAGATTCTTAGTCTGGTTGCCCCATCTATACTTCCTGCCTAGCTATTGGCCAGTGAGTGTTTTATTAAACCAGTGCGAGTGACAAATCTTTATAGTGTACAAAGACATTATCCCACAGCACCGAGCACCAAAATATTTAGCATCGGGGCTGGAGAGATGGTTCAGTGGTTAAGAGTACTGACTGCTCTTCCAGAGGACCCGGGTTCAATTCCCAGCACCCACACGGCAGCTCACAACTGTCTTAAGATCCAATGGCAGGGGATCTAACACCTTTGTACCAATGCACATAAAAAAAAAAATATTTAGCATCGTTTGTTATTGGAAGCAGGGTCTCACTCTACAGCCCAGGCTGGCCAGGAGTTCACAGCCTCCTGCTCCCTTCAGCCCTTGGTGCTAGAATTATGGGTGTGAGATGCCATCTACATTTTTAAAATATAAATAATTTATCTATTGAGTTTCACATATTTATATGATGAATTTTAACTATTTTTACCCTCCCCCCCACCATCTTCCCAAGAGGCCTTCTTCTCATTTTCAGGCCATCCGTGTAGATGAGTTTAAAGTTTCTTGCCCCAATGTGGACGAGAGGTCATTTCCTAGAGCTAGGGCAACTTATTAGTGACTACACTACTGATGAGAATGACATGCCCACCCCACTAGTCCCACAGGAAGGGGTGGGGCTTCAGGGCCCCTTCCTCCATCCCTGACAAATGAACTGTGTCTGACAGCCCCATCACATGTAGAGCACGTGCAGACGGACGGCAGTGGTGAGTCCACATCTGTGCAGTGGCCGTCTCGTCCAGAACACACCTCTGCCGCACGTCTCCCATCCTCTGGCTCATTCCTTCCATTTTCTCTCCTGCAATGTTACCTGAGCCTTATGTCTGCGTGTGTGTGAGTGTATGTGTGCATGTCATGTGCATGTATGCCTGGCTATGTGCATGTATATGTACGTGTGTGCATGTCATATGCCATGTGTGTGTATGCCTGGGTATGTGTATGTGTGAGCATATGTGTGTTTTTACGTGTATCTGTGTGAATGTGTGTGTAGTATCTTTCAAAAAGTAGTTACTATGATTTTAAATGACCACTGTTAAGATCACTTAGTCTAAAACATGAATGCTCTAAAAGATAATTTTCTGTGCCACTAAAAGTTCCAGGCTTGGTAATATCTACTAAAGATGTGGAAACTATCTTCCAGAGGACCTGAGTTCAGTTTCCAGCAAACCACTGGGTGGCTCACAACCATCTGTAATGAGATCTGGTGCCCTCTTCAGGCCTGCAGGCACACATGCAGGCAGAACACTGCATACATAGTAAATAAATAAATCTTTTAAAAAGAGAGAGAAGCTTACCTTTACAAGACTCAAGTACTCTACTATCCCAGAACGCACAGCAGAGGACAGCTTTCTAACGGACTCATCACAGACCCAACAATGAACACCTCTCCTTCCTGAGTACACCCAGAGGCGGTGCTTAAACCCAAAGTCCTCTGCAGAGGGACAGAATAGGTTTGAAGACATTTTATAACCTAGTTTTAACTTTCTCATTTCTCATGTTTTCCACAAGTACTCTCCTATTTTGAGACAAAGTTTATGTTACCCAGGCTGGTTTTAAACTTGCTGTGTCTCCAAGGATGACCTTGAACTCCTGATCCCTCACCTCCACCAACAGATTCGGCTTCCTTATATTGTTTTTGAATTTGTATCTATATGATAATAGGTGTGCATGCCTGTGCATACATGTGGAAAATTCAGAGGCTGACACCAGATGTGTCCTTCTATTCTTGTCTACCTTATTTTTTGAGGTCTCTCACTGAATCTGGGGCTCGCTGATTCAGCTAGACGGGTTGGTTGGGCAAGCCTCTGGAATCTGTTTCTACTTCCCTGTGCTGTGGTCACAGGTGTGTGCTACCATGCTTGGTTTTTACAGAGGTGCTGGAAATCCAAACTCAGGTGCTCATGCTTGCAGTGTGGTGATCTGACAGAAAATGGCCCCCAAAGGGAGTGGCACTATTAGGAGGTGTGGCCTTGTTGCAGGAAGTTGCTCCGGAGGTAGGCTTTGAGGTCTCATATATGCCAAGTCATGGCCAGTATTGCCTGCAAAAGGTAGGATTCTCAGTTCCATGTCTGCCTGAATGCTGCCATGTTCCACCATGATGATGATGATGGGCGGAACCTCTGAACTGTAGTGAGCCACCCCAGTTAAATGTTTTCCTTTATGAGAGCTGATCTGGTCGCTGGGTGGTGGCCGTGCACATCCTTAATCCCAGCACTCGGAGGCAGAGGCAGGCGGATCTCTGTGAGTTCGAGGACAGCCTGGTCTACAGAGCAAGTTCCAGGACAGCAGGCTGCTACAGAGAAACCCTAGAGTTGCCGTAGTCATGGTGTCTCCACACAGCCATGGAAACCCTAAGACATACAGCAACCGCTTTCTCATTTTAATCATACTGACTTACATGAAGCTTGCTGTGTCCTGAGCTCTCGATTTTTTTCTTTTTACCCATCCTCACCTTTCCGACAAGGATTTCTTTCTTTCTTGACTTACAGTATTTATGTGTATATGTGTATATGTGCGATGGTGCCTGCAGAGGCCAGAAGATGGTATGGGATCCCTAAAAATAGAATTAGAAGCAGCTGTGAGCCATCCTACACAGTTGCTGGGAATCAGTTCAGGGGTACCATAATAGGGGTGGGGGAGCAGGAGGATCAGGAGTTCAAGGTCATCCTTGGCACTAGATCAAGTTTCAAACCAGTCTGGGTAAGAGTCTTGATTTTGTCCTTCATTTTTCTCATGTGTACCTAGCACACAGAACTGCTCTCAGTGGACTGCACTGGGGGAAGGTGCACTGGCTTGTTCCACGGCTGTCTTCACTGGAAATTGCTCTTTCCTTTTCCTCTTAGGTTTCAGGGGCAGATACTAGAAATGTGTGAGATCTGATAACGAAACACAGAGGCTGAGGAAAGCAGACCCGGACGGCCACGTACCCTTCAGTGCTCGGTCTATGATGCGCATGGCCATCGTCATAAGAGTCCAGCACTTGGAACATATGTCTGCAGAACTGGAACACAGTCATCATTACTCACTGCCAGGGACATCACCCACCCCACCAGGGAGGCGCTTACCTGCAGCATCGCCTGACGTCATCATAGTCTGTCATGTCAATGTCAAAGACCAGTTCTTTCTCTTGAGCCTGGAACGCTCCTAGCTTCACCGTATTGTGTTGACTGGGCTACAAATACAAAATACCCATCAGTTTCTGTCAGAATTGCTCATGTCTACTCACATAGAAAAATGAGTCAAAGAACTTGCATAATAACAGTCTATGGGGCTTTGAGCCCATTACTTTAAATCTTACACAATCTGAATTAGTGATAGCTTTATTTTTTTATTTATTTAGAATAACGTTTAATATATTCTCTATAAATATGTTTCATGATAAAAATAATAAAAAAGGGGTGGGGCTTCAGGGCCCCTTCCTCCATCCCTGACAAATGAACTGTGTCTGACAGCCCCATCACATGTAGAGCACGTGCAGACGGACGGCAGTGGTGAGTCCACATCTGTGCAGTGGCCGTCTCGTCCAGAACACATCTCTGCCGCACGTCTCCCATCCTCTGGCTCATTCCTTCCATTTTCTCTCCTGCAATGTTACCTGAGCCTTATGTCTGCGTGTCTGTTGAATATATTGAGTCCATTCAATAGCTGTCAGAACAGACAATAAAAAGTACAGACCAAGACCATAAAAAGTACATATACAGTTGTATAATTTCAGAACTAGGGAAAGAAAGGATTGACAGGACATTCCAAGAGCTCTCAGGTCTCATGTATTAGAAAAAGAATAAGAATAAACATTAGTTTCCCACCCCCTGGGGCAACATGGATCTAAGGATCTAACAGAGGGTCTCCCATAACACATGCTCTAGGACTAATCTACATCCCAGCTCCTTTTCTGAGAAACGCATTAAAAACTTCTCTACTTCCTGTGTTGTGTGTGCAGGTGCAGGTATGTCTGTCAGAGGTTGAAGTCGGGAGTTCTCTTCAACCTCTCTCCACTTCAGTGAGACAAGGTCTCTTCCTGAACCCGAGTTTCTGGATTGTGCTAGTCTGGTTATCCAGCAAACTCCAGGGATCCCCTTGTCTCTGCCTCAGCAGGACATGGGTACTGGGGACTTTCAGCTCAGGTCCTCAAGCGTTTTACCAACTGAGATATCTCCTCACCCTCAGCCTTTCTGTTTTAAAATATAGATTTGATCTTATTTTTCTCTTGTAGCCAATCAAATCAAAGGCTTTTGGTTTGTTTGTTTTCAGAGACAGGGTTTCTCTTGCAGCCCTGCTGTCCTGGCACTCACCCTGTAGATGAGGTTAGTTTCAAACTCAGAGATTCGCCTGTCTCTGGGATTAAAGGAGTGTGTCACCACTCCAGCAAGAATTTTT
>NW_004949197.1:1034141-1035851 GCF_000317375.1 Microtus ochrogaster
CATCATGTGGTTGCTGGGAATTGAACTCATGACCTTTGGAAGAGCAGGCAATGCTCTTAACCACTGAGCCATCTCTCCAGCCCATGTTTTGTTTTGTTTTGTTTTGAAGATACGGTCTCATGTATTTCAGACTGGCCTCCAACTCCGCTGCTGCCGAGATGACCTTGGATATCTGATCCTCTGGCCTCTGCTTCCTTTACACTGGGATTACAGGAAATGCACAACACACTTGGTTTCTGGAACCCAAGGGTCCATGCATGCCACGCCAAATGAGTGTGTTTCAAATATAACAAACTCTAAAACGTTACCTTCAAAACCTGGGGCACCAACCCACTGCAGCCTATGAAACATACACAAAAAGGACTCCTTACTCTGTGAGAATATACAGCGCCGATATCAATCTTATACGGATTCATCTTCTGCATCTCCTTTTCCAGATCGCTCTGGTTGCTGAAGGACTGGTAGCGAATATAAATATCATCCTTCAATGTGAATGAAAATTCACGGTGTTGAAAGTAGTTCTTTGTCACTGCAAAACAATTTTAATTTGGCACTTTATTCGGTTTAGGGCATTATACAACCTCAACTAACAGGAAGATACACATACTAAAACGACAGAGTCTTACTGTAAAGACTAGGCTGCCCTGAAGTTTACTGCATAACCCAGGCTGACCTCGGAACTAAGGAAAATTCACCTGCCTCAGCTTCCCAAATGTAAGGATTACAGGTGTGGGCACCGGGCCCTCTAGAATATTTTTCATGAGTGCCCTTGTGCCCAACACTGTTCTACCTAGCCTGTAATTTGAAGGAACGTACTATTCCACATTTGCTAGGGAACAATAAGCAGGAGGTGTAAATATTTTAAAGACGAAATGCCTTTCATCGGGGGTGGGGGGTGGGGGGGGCACTAACAGACCCAGCTGTGAAAGTGTCTTTTTGCAGGTCACGCCTCCATGCTAACACCTAGATGCCCGCTTGTTGCTGGCCCCGTTCTTTCTTTTCTAACACAGTAAGGCCACAGGACCGTCATGTCCATCTGTCTTTTTGTATCTTAGAGGTGGTGGGGCGGGATGGAGATGGTGCAGGAAGACACCCGACACATCTGACAGAGAGGCCCTTTATACAGTCCCGCTCAGAACATCCTCACACACCTCTCCCAGACCCTCTACCTATCCCCTCCCGGCCTCCATCACCTCCTCCATAGTTGAGCCAGCGATAGTACTGGGCGTAGGGAAAGAGCCTTCGGTAATATAGCTTGAGTAGCTCAGGCAGCTCCGCAGGATCAAACGGCTCCATGAAGGAACTAGACTGACACGAGAATTGGCGGGAACGACACAGGACTCCACGACTGCGCACGCACAGAAATCGTGTCGCGCCGCCGCAGGGTCTGCCGGGAATTGTAGTTCTTGCAAGTCCTGCAGGCTTGCTCTTTCTGAAGAGAGAGTTCTGAAACCCTGTCTGGAAAAACAAAACAACAACAACAACAACAAATAACTTAGCTTTTTATGAACAGTGGTTGCAAGAATAGGTCAGAGTTCCTTTTTATTTGTTTGCTTAATTTTGCATTGACATCTGTGATATTCTATTATTTATTTATTATGTACACAACATTCCTTCCATGTATGCTTGCATGCCAGAAGAGGGCACCAGATCTCATTATAGATGACTGTGAGCCACCACGTGGTTGCTGGGAATTGAACTCAGGAGTGC
>NW_004949197.1:1036060-1038037 GCF_000317375.1 Microtus ochrogaster
TCAATCGGAAAATTCTTCGGCTTCTGTGTTTCAAATGCTGAGATCATTACTGTGTGCCACCAGGCTGTTCTGCGTTTTTTGTTGTTGTTGTTGTTTTGTTTTTTTTCTCCTTGAGACAGGGTTTCTCTGTGTAGCCTTGGTTGTCCTGGAACTCACTCTGTAGACCAGAACTTGAACTCAGAGATCTGCCTGATTCTACCTCCTGAGTGCTGGGATAAAGGCGTGTGACACCATGCCCAACAATTTTTTTTTAGTATTATTTTTACTTTTAATTAACATACAACATTGGACTATAGAGTGTTTTTAAAATTACTATTTTTGGCTGGGTAGTAGTGGCGCATGCCTTTAATCCCAGAACATGGAAGGCAGAGACAGGCAGATCTGTGTGAGTTCGAGGCCAGCCTGATCTACAGAGAGAGTTCCAGGACAGTCAAAAATACACAGAGAAACCCTGTATGTATATTTTAAAGATGAAATGCCTTTCATCAAGGGGCACTAATGGACCCAGCTGTGAAAATGTCTTCTTGCAGGTCACACCTCCATGCCTCCATGCTAACACCTAGATGCCCGCTTGTTGCTGGCCCTGTTCTTTCTTTTATTTTTTAACACAGTATGGCAGGGCGGTGGTGGCGCACGCCTTTAATCCTAGTACTCGGGAGACAGAAGCAGGCGGATCTCTGTGAGTTCGAGGCCAGCCTAGTCTACAAGAGCTAGTTCCAGAACAGGCTCCAAAACCACAGAGAAACCCTGTTTTGAAAAACCAAAAACCAAAACAAAACAAAACAAAAAAACACAGTATGGCAGCAGGACCGTCAGGTCCACCTGTCTTTTTATATCTTTGAGGTGGTGGGGTGGTATATAAATATATATATAGCTTTGTTTATATATATACACACATATATACACACATATGCATATATACATACATACAATTTATTTTATTTATGTGTATGGGCATTTTGCCTGCATGTATGTCTTTGCACCACATGTATGCAGTGCCTACAAGTTAAAAGACGGCATCATATCCCCTGAACTGCAGTCACAGATGTTTGTGAGCCACCACATGGGTCCTGGGAATCAACTTGGGGTCCTAGAAGAACAGCCGGTCAGCCAGTGTTTTTAGTTGCTGATCTATTTTTCCCACCCCAATTTTATTTATTTATTTTTTGAGGCAATTTTATTTTTATTAGAGTATCTCTTACTTATTTTTTTGACAATTTCACACACGTAAACAACATTTCTTTTTTAAAAAATTATTTATTTCTGTGTTTATGGGTGTTGTGCTTGAATGTGTGTCTGTGTACCACTTGCATGCCTGATACCTATGGAGATCAGAAGAGGGCATCAGATCCCCTGAGACTGGAGTCACAAACAGTTATCAGTCACTGTGTGGGTGCTGGGGATTGAACCAGGGTCTCCTGGAAGAGCAGCCAATGCTCTTAATAACTGAGCTAATTTTACAGTCCCTAAACAAAGTATCCTGACTGTATGCTCCCAACTCTTCCCTCTCATTTCCTCCAGGAACTCCCAACATATATCCTTCCCCCTTTGTGTCTCTCCTGATGTTTATTATAACCCAGTGTGTCCAATTAGTGCTGTCTGTTGCAATGTTGACCTTGTTGGCTTGATATTTTTGTTCTTTTTTGAGATAGGGTTTCTCTGTTTAGCTCTGGATGTCCTGTAACTAACTCACTATGTAGACCACGCTGGCCTCGATTTGCAATGTTGATTCTCTTCCCCGGTGTAGGAATTACAGGTGTGCAGGAATCACAGCTGCAGGAATCACAGGTGCAGGAATTACAGGTGTGCAGGAATCACAGTTGCAGGGATTACAGGTGTGCAGGAATTACAGATGTGCAGGAGTTACAGGTGTGCAGGAATCACAGGTGCAGGGATTACAGGTGTGCAGGGATTACAGGTGTGCAGGGATTACAGATTGCAGGAATTATCAGTGTGCAGGAATTACAGGTGCAGGGA
>NW_004949197.1:1039137-1041038 GCF_000317375.1 Microtus ochrogaster
TTTGTACATCAGTGTTCATGTGTCCCATCATGTGTGTGGAGGCTGACAACTTTCAGGACTGGTTCTGTCTCTAACATTCCAGTCTGGGAAATCAAACTCATGTCATTAGACTTGATAGCTTGTGCCCTGACCTGCCGAGCTGTTTCTCCCGCCCCCAATTCCCCCCCAAAACCATACTTTTCACAAATTTTATTTGTTTGTTTGAGACAGGGTTTCTCTGTGTAACAGCTCTGGCTGTCCTGTAACTCGCTTTTTTAGACCAGGCTGGCCTCAAACTCACAGAGATCTCCCTGCCTCTGCCTCCCGCGTGCTGGGATTAAAAGAATGTGCCACCACAGCCCAGCAAACAAATTTTATTAAAATTTTTTGTTAAATTTTATTAAAAGGTTTTAGTAAATTAGTAACCTAACTCCAAAAATGGTCTCCCAATTCTGGTTGGCTAGGTGGTCAAAATCGCCTCTCCACAGAGCTTCCTAGTTTGAACATCCTTAGATCGCTGTCACAAACAGCTGGGTTCTCAAAGCCCTGTGCGGTCCATTTGTGGAAATGCGTTTCGCTGCTGACAGGGCTCTCTCCCCAGCTGTCACGGCAAGAGTGCACTGCAGTGTTCTTCCCTGAATCACACTTGCCACCTACCAGGACTGTGTTTGTTGTTCATTTATTTCTGTCTTTCTTTGGAGATCTCTATACCAAACCCAAGTTGGACTGGCCTTGAACGTCCAGTCTTCCTGTAGTAGCTCCCTGTGTGATACAATTGCATGCCATGTTGTGTTCCTGGAGATTGTTTTCATTAATTTAAAATTGTTAAACTGAGATTTAAGAACAAACAGCCTGGAGTGGTGGCGCACGCCTTTAATCCCAGCACTCAAGAGGCAGGTGGTTCGAGACCAGCCTGGTCTACAAGAGCTAGTTCCAGGGTAGTCTCCAAAGCTACAGAGAAACCCTGTCTCAAAAAGAACCAAACCAAACCAAACCCGACAAACAGTCGGGTGGTGGTGCACACACTTTTAATCCCAGTACTCAGGAGGCAGAGTCAGAAGGACTCCAGTAAATTCAAGGCCAGCATGATCTATCAAGTTTCAGGTCAACAGGCAGACCCTTGCACAGGGAGACCCTGCCTCAAAACAAAACAAAAACGATATGAACAACAACAACCAAACAATTAAAAAAGCAATTAACAAACTACTTTTTAATAGTCTGAAGTGTGCCAGAGTGTCCCCTACCCACTGGCGTGGCTCAGTGAAGTGGCCATTAGAGGAGAAGGAAGCCGAAAAGGATTTACTGCAGACTCAGTACAAAGAGACTCTCTTGGGAGCCAGGACCATTCATACGTTAATCATCCTAGGCAAGGGCTTTTGGAAGAGGGTTTATTCAAGAGACAGGCAATATTAAGAGGTCTTACATCTCAAGTCTTCCTCCCCACGTGTATGGTTGAAGGGGTATTAATGGGATAAAGAAACAGGGTGGTCTGAAGCACGGTACGGACCATAGACCCCATCCAGGCATAAGGCCCTTAAAAGGGCCCCGGGGTAGCGGCCTTTCTACCAAGCGCCACTGGGAGGCAGTATTGTCACTTTTTTGTTTGTTTCCACTGCGATTTCATCCACAGAAGTAGCAAAACCGGTTTCCCCTTCAAGCCTTATGCTATCTGACTGTACCATTCTTTACTCCTTGGGAGCTAGTATCTAACCAGTCCCAAGTCTCTTTCTCCAAGCTTGGCAGACGGGGACATCTATCATTTGGCATTTCTTTTTAGTCGATTTATTTTGTGTGTTGTTAGCAGCTAGAAGAGTAATTTTTTGGGGGCTGGAGAGATGGCTCAGTGGTTAGGAGCATTGCCTGTTCTTCCAAAGGTCCTGAGTTCAATTCCCAGCAACCACATGGTGGCTCACAACCATCTG
>NW_004949197.1:1041181-1042446 GCF_000317375.1 Microtus ochrogaster
AAATAAATAAATATTTTTTTTTTAAAAAAAAAGAAGAGTAATTTTTTTGTGTGTGTGAAGTTTGTCTTTTCTGATTCTTATTTTTTTTCTCACATTGTTTTAAAGTTATTAAGATTTGGGAAGGAGACTCCGTGTTGCCTAGGTTGGTCTCAAGGTTGCCCTTGCTGCTCTAGGATCCTATTCCTGTTAAACTTTCTTTCATTTATTCGGTAGTCTGCAAGTAATTAATGAATGAGTGTATAATAGTTTTACACGTCACTTAGACTCAAGCAAGGCGTACCTAGAACACTGGCTGGCGAAACGCTGTTGCTGCGTGTGCCCACAGAGGTGTTTAAAAAGGGCTTCAGTGAATGAATTGCTAATCTGAATGGGAAGATCCTCCCTTCCTGTGGGCAGGCTCCATCCAACCAGTTAGGGGACCAGAAAGAACAAACTGGACAGAAGGTGAGTTCCTCTTTCCTAAACCTGGAACACTTGAATTCTGTCCTCCTCGAGGGCAGAATGCTAGACTCTCCGGTCTTCGCCTTCTAGGACTCAACTGAGTCTGAGCATCCTCTGGCTTTACCCTGAGAGATGATCAGTTCCTCTGGTTCTGAAGACTGGGACTTGGGCTGGGCCTCCTTATTGGCACCATGGAGACTTCCTTACAGACAGCCCGATGGGAGACTTCTCAGCCTCTGCAATTATGTGAGCCAATGCCCCCAGTAATCCACTTCCATATTCTATATCTGTTTAGCCTGGTGGTGCTACTCCTCCAGATAATACTATCACAATCTATGTTGGGCACAAAGGTAAGCTCTGAGGAGAAAAAAATTAATGACATGGTTCCTGCTTCTGAGGAAGTGAAGGTCTAGGAGGCATAAGCAAGGATAATAAAGTGCTATAGGTGTAGTTAGAAAGTTTATGTGTATGGAGTTTTGTGTCTACCACACATGTTTGGGTGTCTACAGAGGCCAGAAGAGGACATCAGATCCTCTGGAACTTCAGTTTCAAGCAGTTCTGAACTGCCCAACATGGTGCTGGGATTTGAACTTGGGTCCTTTGGAAGAGCAACAAGTGCTCCCAACCCCTGAGCCAATTTCTCAGCTTTTTATTGATGAAATTCCTTAAGATAATGATAAGACTGGCATAGACATACAGACACAAAAGTATAAAGGGCATTGTAAGTTCAGGAATCTGCCAATAGTTCTATATGGGCACAGTTCCCACGACAGCAAGTAAGAAGAGGGTCTAAAAGGCCAGCAAGGGTGCACACTGCACCCAAG
>NW_004949197.1:1046396-1055591 GCF_000317375.1 Microtus ochrogaster
AAGCCGGCTCGTGGACTACATAGAATAATAGAAATGGGTTAGATCAATATGTAAGAGCTAGCCAATAAGAGGCTGGAACTATTGGGGCCAGGCAGTGTTTAAAAGAATACAGTTTCCGTGTAATTATTTCGGGACATAAGCTAAACTAGCCATGTGGGTGGCCAGGTGCAGGGGACGCAGCCCAGCTGCTCTTATTTCAACACCAGCTGAGTTTGTTTGTGCAAACACTATATTTGTTTAAAGAGAAAGTTTTTGCTTAACCCCACAGGAATGTTTTCTTTAAGCCCAAAGCAAGCGATGGTCACAAAGGCCAATGAAACATCCATGACAGAACATTGCACGTGTTCTTTAATCGACGGCACACGGTTGCTATGGAAAATCGAGACATTTAAAGCTTACCTATACGTTAGCATCCTAGACGTTTTTTGAGTAACTGGGTACTTGAGTATATTTTCTTGTTGTTCGTAAAGCTACCTACTTTACTTTGGATCTAGCCCTCTCCCCACAGCCTGCCGAAAATAAACGGTTATTAGACTTAAGCCCAAACACAATATCGAGCTCTGTTCTTCTCAGAGAAATTTATATTTATCCAAAGACCGAGGGGAGCCATGCTGTTTTCTCCCCGTGTTGCCCATGTTTGCCTCCACCTATGATCCACAGCCCCTGAGACTCTAGGATGGTCCGTATCATCTCACTGCTGGGTTTAATCACTGGAGAAACATAACCAGAATTGTGTTTCCGAAAGAAGTTCTAGAGCCACAAGTAGGCTGGCATGCAGGAGGGGAGAAAGGAAACAGAGACGGCGGTTGTAGACACCGTGGCTGGAAGCAGGTGACAGATTCTCATGGCCTGAACTAAGGCAGCTGGAGTCGGAAGGGGATGGGTATGGCTACTTACGGAGGCAGAATTAATGTTATCTACATGTGGGGGAGGAGGAAAGGCATGAAAACAATTACCACATTGTGGATTAGGGCAACTGGGTAGAAGGCGATTTTCTCATACCTCCTAAGTACTGATAAGCGTGTTAAATATTTTTCGAGTTGACGTACAGATTGGGGATACATGTACAGACATAAAAAAGGAGGAAGACCAGACTGCCACAAACCATGATTACTTCAGCTTTTTTTTAAAAAATATTTATTTATTTATTATGTATACAATATTCTGTCTGTGTGTATGCCTGCAGGCCAGAAGAGGGCACCAGACCTCATTACAGATGGTTGTGAGCCACCATGTGGTTGCTGGGAATTGAACTCAGGACCTTTGGAAGAGCAGGTAATGCTCTTAACCGCTGAGCCATCTCTCCAGCCCCCTTGATTCTTTAATTTCATATGCCTTTGCTTCATTTGAACTTTGGTGGTGTAAATCAGTTTTATTTGTTTATTGAGGTGCTCAGGATTGGACTGAGGGCTTCACATGCAGGCTCTGCAAGCTTTGACCCACTGAGCCAGCCCCAGGTCTTAAGCAGCCCTGAAGTGCTTGAGAGTTCCCAAAGCGTCTATGCTCTTGTACACAATGGTTCACAATACCTAGAAGTCCCTCCCCCACTTTTTTTATTTTTTTTATTTTTTATTTTTTATTTTTTTGGTTTTTTGAGACAGGGTTTCTCTGTGGCTTTGGAGCCTCTCCTGGAACTCGCTCTGTAGACCAGGCTGGTCTCGAACTCACAAAGATCCGCCTGCCTCTGCCTCCCGAGTGCTGGGATTAAAAGCGTGCGCCACCATCGCCCGGCGCCCCACTTTTTTTAATTTTCAAATTCTTCCTTTTCCTCTTTTGTGAAGATTTCCTGCTTCCAGGCAACCTTTCTGTATCTTCTACTTAAAAACAAACAAAATAATAAACAACTATTGCCATGTCATATGTCATTACATTGTCTTTGTCACTGTCCTGTAGCTATGAAGAAACACCATGACCAAGGCAACTCTTGTAAGAGAAAGTATTTAATTGAGGGCTTGTTTATAGCTTTAGAGGGTTAGTCCATTATCATCCTGGTGGGAGCATGGCCGCACGCAAGTGCTGGAGAAGTAGTTGAGAGTTTTACACCCTGATACACACAAGTGGGGGGACAGAGAGACACTGGGCCTGGCTTTTGGAACCTTAAAGCCCACCCCCAGTGACACACCTCCAACAAGGCCACACCTTCTAATCCTTGCAACAAGTTTCACTCCTTGGAGACCAAACGTTCAACTATATGAGCCTATGGGGGCCACTTTTATTCAAACCACCACATATGTTTTTCATATTTTTCACAAGAACATTTGAAGGTCCTTGTGAATAAATACCTTCCTCCCTGAAGTTAATCTGGATCTTAGGTTTCCTACGATTAGCATTTATGATTCCTACTTTTATGACTGCTAATTTTATGCAAATGTATCTTGTCAACAATATGTGACTTTTTTGCATGTATTTTTGGTTTTTGTTATCATATATTAACTATACACAATAATGGGTTTCATGTTTATCTTGTATTTTTATCATATTTGCCCTTACATAACACTTTCCTGTCCCTTATTTTGCAAGTTTAAAAATGTATATTTATAAGGACCAAAGAGATGGCTCAGCAGTTAAAAGCACTCGTGAGCACACACACACACACACACACACACACACACACACACACACACACACACACACACACACACACACACACACACACACACAGAGTATTTTTATTTTTATTTATTTATTTATTTATTTTTTTATTTGGTTTTTTCGAGACAGGGTTTCTCTGTGGCTTTGGAGCCTGTCCTGGAACTAGCTCTGTAGACCAGGCTGGTCTCGAACTCACAGAGAATCGCCTGCCTCTGCCTCCCGAGTGCTGGGATTAAAGGCGTGCGCCACCATCGCCCGGCTCACACAGTATTTTTAAAATGTGTATGTGTGGACTGGGGGTGCGGTCCGGTCGGTCAAGTGTTTCCTTCGCATGCATGAAGCCCTACATTGCAGAAAATGGGTAAGATGGAATATGCAGGGATGTAGAGGGAGGAGGATCAGAAATTTAAGGTCATCTTCAGCTACACAAAAAGTTTGAGGCCAGCTTGGGCTATTTGAGGCCCTTTCTCAAAAGAAAAAGAAGACAAAAACAAACAGAAACTCAAATATGTGCATCTGGTCTTCAGAGTGAGTTTAAGCCCAGCTTAGACAATCTGGAGAGATTCCACCTCACACAGGAAGTGGAGGGAGGACTGGGAAGTGGCTCAGTGGCAGAGCGCTTGTCCAGTATGCGCGAAAACCTAGGTTCATAAATAAAACGAATGCAAAATAGTCTCTGCGTGTAAAGGGAGCTATAAGTAGGTACTATTTGGCTACTTACACTTTTTGCTGTGTGACAGTATTTTGTATGAGTGTGTGTATGTGTGTGCGTGCGCGCACGTGTCGGTGGCCATGCTCATGCCATGATCTGTGTGGGAGGACCCACAAGAATTGCTCTTCACGAATACCAGGCTCCAAAGCTACAGAGAAACCCTGTCTCGAAAAACCAAAAAAAAAAAAAAAAAAAAAAAAAAAAAAAAAAAAAAAGTAGAGATTAGTGTGAGGGCTGGGTCCTCTGGGAGCGTTCTTAGGGCTAAGCCATCTCTCTCTTCTTTCTTTGGAAGCTTGTGGAGAAGGGTCACCAGAAACAGTTTGCTTTCCGCTAGTGGCCTCATTTGTTTTCTGTTGCAGTGATAAACGCTGTGACAAAGAGCAATGTGGGAAGGGAAGTCAGGGCAGAGGGGCTCAGGCAGCAACCTGGAGCATGGACCATAGGGGGCGCTGTTTCCTGGCTTGCTCAGCCTGCTCTCTTCCGCAACCCAGGACCACCTGCTCGTGGATGGCACCACCTCCAATGGACTGGGTCCTCACACATCAATCACTAAACATGCTAACAGGACAATCTGATGGACAGAATTCTTCAGTTGAGGGTCCCTCTTCCCAGGTAACTCGAGCTTGTGTCAAAATGACAAAAACAGATAGCAAGGCCACCAGCACACTTCAGTTTTCGGTCTCAAGGGTATACTAGTTCCCTAGCTCAGTGCCATGGCTTGGTTTGCAGACTCTTAATCACCTGTCCCTTCTACGAGGTTTCACACTGGCACATTACGTCGATAACATTGTACTGTTTGGACCAAGTGAGCAAGATTTAGCTTCCGCCTTGGAGTCGCTGGTAAAGCATTTACATATCAGAGGATGGGAAATAAATGTGACCAAAAACTAAGGGCCTTCTACCTTTCTAGGAGTCCAGTAATGTGGGCCATGTAGCGATATTCCTTCTAAGGTTATTGTGCCTCCCAACACAGTGCTTAGTGGGCCTATTTTGATTTTGTAGGCAGCATATTCTTCACCAAGTGCCACAAAAAGCTTCTAGTTTTTTTAAATTTATTTATTATGTATATAGTGTTCTGGAGACCAGATCTCATTATAGATGGTTGTGAGCCATCATGTGGTTGCTGGGAACTGAACTCAGGACCTCGGGAACAGCAGTCAGTTCTCTTAACCTCTGAGCCATCTCTTCAGCCCCTAAAGCTTCTAGTTTTGAATGGGGCCTGCAACAGGTACAGGTTGCACTGCTGATTTTGCCATATGATCCAGCAGATTTGATGCTCTATTAGGCGTTAGTGGCATAGAGAGATGCTGTTTGGAGCCTTTGGCAAGTCCCTCATGGCTGAATCAAAGCAGGGGTCCTTGGGCAAGGCTCTGCTGCCGTAAGCAGACTATTCTCCCTTTTATGGTTTATTGAGACAGTGTTTCTTCTGTGTAGCTCTGGCTGTCCTGGGAACTCACTCTGTAGATCAGACTGGCCTTGAGATCAGCCTGTCTCTGTCTCTAAAGTTCTGGGAATAAAGGGGTGTGTCGCCATACCTGGTGACTGTTCTTTTGAGAGACAGCTTTCTTTTTTTTTTTTTTTTTTTAGTTTTTTCGAGACAGGGTTTCTTTGTGGCTTTGGAGCCTGTCCTGGAACTAGCTCTGTAGACCAGGCTGGTCTCGAACTCACAGAGATCCGCCTGCCTCTGCCTCCCGAGGAGAGACAGCTTTCTTGTCTGCTCCTGGGCTTTAATGGAAATTAAACATTTGATAATAGGCCACCAAGCTACCATGCAACCTGACTGCCCAACAGGGACTAGGTGTGTCTGACACACCCAGCTGTAAAGTTGGATTGAAACAGCACCAATTCATCATCAGAGAGATATGGCGTATGTGTGATTGGGCCTGAATGGGTCCTGAGGGCACAAATCAGTCACATGAAGAATTTGCCCAAATGTGCTTGGGTCTTGTACCTGTTATCATATCATCTGTCCCAAACATGCACCTTTGACTTCATGGGGTGTACCCTGTGATTGACTGACTGAGGAAGAGAAGACACCAGGGCCTGGTTTTGGGGTGGTTCTGCGCACTATGTAAGCATTACCCAGAAGTGGACAGTTGCAGTATTACAGCTTCTTTCTGAGAAAATCCTCAAGGGCACCAGTGAAAAATCGATCTTCACAGTGGGCAGAACATGAGGTCATACACACACTTGCGCATTTCGCTTTGAAGGAAAAGTGATCAGATGTGCAAATATATATCTGTGGACGGAGACTGTGCTTTTGTTTCTGGCTGCCTAGACCCAAATAATCACACAGAAACTATATTAATTTCAACACTGTTTGGCCAACAGCTTAGGTGTGTTCCTAGTGAGCTCTTACATCTTAAATTAACCCATTTCTATTATTTTATGTGTTGCCACGTAATTCCACATGTCTTGTTTCCTCTACAGCTGGCTGGCATCTCACTGACTCGGCCTACTCTCTATATATCTCTGTTTGGATTTCCAGCCTGGCTTTATTCTGCTAAGCCATTGGCTGAAATATCAACCAATAAAAGCAACACGTTTACAGAAGGAATTCCCACATCATATACTGATTCATGGGTTGTGGCCAATGGAATGGCTAAATGGAAGGAACATGATGGAAAAATTTGGTGAGAAAGACATTTGGGGAAGTATGTGGGTAGATCTGGAGGGCATCTCTTGGTGCAACCACATCCTGTGAATGATTAAAGTCATTGGGAAACTATACCACCACTCAGGCAGGATAGTAAGTGGTCCACACATTTCAGTAATGAAAACATGAGTTCCCCCTTCAAGTAAGGACTGGGGTCCTTGCCAAGGGTAGAGGAAACACAGAATAGGTATCATAAATAGCAGTGAAGGTCACATGACCAATTACAGACACGAGGCTGGTTATCACTGTCCTGTTTTGTTAAGAATAATGCGTCTTTGGAAGCACACAGCTGGTCAGAGTGCAGAGAACAAAAGTGTCTGTGGGGTTCTTGGTCATAAATGAGACTTCTACATCAGATCTCCTTTTCCCAAGGATCAGAAAATATCTTGGAAGAGGAGGCTGAAAGGTTGTGAGAGCCAGACCATGAAATCCCAGGCAAAAACAGTGTCATCTGGACGTGACAGGTTGGCTGCACTCATGAACTTATAGTATCTGTGGTTGCTTGAGCAAGACAGGCGCAAATTCAGGGCAGTCAGCATCCCAGCTTGGAGTCATAGAGGGGCTCACAAAGCCCTACCCTCAGTGGAGGAGTCATTTGTTGACAGAGGTTTCTGTCCTGCCCGATTCTGCAGCCATTCAGTCCCAAAGAAACACAGAGAGACCTACATTAATTATAAACTTGTTGGCCTAGTAGCTCAGGCTTCCCTTTAACTAATTCTTTTTTTTTTTTTTTTTTTTTTTTTTTTTTTTTTTTTTGGTTTTTTCGAGACAGGGTTTCTCTGTGGCTTTGGAGCCTGTCCTGGAACTAGCTCTGTAGACCAGGCTGGTCTTGAACTCACAGAGATCCGCCTACCTCTGCCTCCCAAGTGCTGGGATTAAAGGCGTGCGCCACCATCGCCCGGCCCCCTTTAACTAATTCTTAAATTAGCCTATAATCTCTGTCTGTGTTAGCCACGTGGCTTGGTACCTTATCAGTGAGGCGTTCTCATCTTGCTTCCTCTGCAGCTGGGTGACGACTACAGACTGACTCTTTCCTCTTCCCAGAATTCTCCTGTTCTCTTCGCCCACCTATACTTCCTGCCTGGCTACTGGTCAATCAGCGTTTTATTAAAATACAAGTGGCAAATCTTTACAAAGCGCAAGACCATTGTCCCACAGCAGCTGTTGATACCTGGTGGTTGCTGGGGAGAAAGAATGATTTTCCTTAAGGGTGTGGCTCTTAAAGATGGTAGGTTGGCCATCCTCCAGGGAACAACCCTACACTGTATGTATATGGGCAGCACTGAGTGGATTCAGTGAGTTATTAAAAACCAACCAACCAAACAAACAACAACAACAAGGCAGCAGGAGAGAGATTCCTTAGCGGTTAAGAGTGCTTGCTGCACTCCAGAGGATCTGGGTTCAATTCCCTGGCAGCTAACAACTGTCTAACTCCAGTTCCAGGGGATCTGATGCCCTCTTCTGGCCTATGCAGCTACCAGGCACATTCACACACATTAAAAATAAATAAATGTTTTAAAAAGGACATGAAGTTGGGAGGAAGGTGAGGCATTGGGGGTAGATTTAGAGGAGTTGGGGGAGAGGTGAGGTGTTAATAGGATCAGAACGCTTAGTGTGCGTGTATGAAATCCTCAAAGAACTGATAAAAAATACCACTCAAAAAAGACAGTAGCTACGTGTGGTGGTGTTCACATTTAATCTCAGCATTTCGGAGGCACAGAAGCAAGTTTTTGAATTCTGTGAATTCGAAACCAACCTGGTCTACATAATGAGTTGTAGGACAGGCAGAGCTATACAGTGAGACCCTGTTTCAAAATCTACAAAAAAAGAAAGTGTGTTTTTAGTTGTGTACAGGATAGCTAGGTGGAATTATGACGTTGTTGTTTTCATTTGGAAAGCAGGGTTGACTGGTGTCAAGGTGACAAAGGGTAAAAATTTGATAGTTAATCTTTTAGGCTGTCAACTTGATCAGATCTGGAATCAATGAAAAACGATGCTTCTGGGCATTTTTGTAAGAGTATTTTCTGGAAGGATTAGCTGAAAGAGGCCGGCCCTTCCCAGAGTGGGTGGCACCTTTTGGTGGAGGCCTAGACACAAAGTCCGAGGGAGAAGCAGTTGATTTTTTTTTTTTTTGCCAGCCTGCCTTACCCCCGCACCAGCGAGAGATGCCATCCTTCATTAACACTGGAACTCTGCTTTCTTGGCTGAAGACCATAGACTGAAGACCAGAGGCTCTCCAGGAATCCCCGAGGCCTTCTGGGACAGACGGGGACCACTGAGCTACTGGGTTTTCAGCCTGCCTAACGTTCAGAGAGTCACCGCAGAAGGTCAGTATGCGTTGTGTAAGCCAGTCTAAACATTCCCTTTGTAACATATATTTTTACTCTATCGATTCTTCTCCTCTAGAGTCCATGTGTGTGTAATGTGATTGATCTTGTTCCCCTCCGTACACATCTCTTATTCCTCTCACACTCTATGGATCCCCCTTTCCCTAACAAGCTCCTACTGTTAAGTCTTTTTGGGCAAGAGACCCTCTGAGTTTAATTAGGGTTCCTTGCTTGAGCATGGGTGGGGAGTTACTGACTGCACCATGGACACCTGATTCAGTGGCCACTTCAAATATTGCATTTTCTGCTCTGTTTCACACTAAGGCTGGAAAGTCAACAGAGAATGGACTGAGGTTTTTTGTGTTTTTTTTTTAAATATATTTTCCTTCTCATTTTTTTTTATTAAAAATTTCTACCTCCTCCCCTCCTCCCGTTTCCCTTCCCCCTCCCTCTCCAGTCCAAAGAGCAGTCAGGGTTCCCTGCCCTGTGGGAAGTCCAAGGTCCTGTCCCCTCCATCCAGGTCTTGGATGGAGGTTTATTTGTTCATTTTTGGTTGTTTGGGGTAGGGTCTGGATTTGTAGCCCTGGTTGTCTTCCAACTTGATGTGATTCCCCTGCCTTAGCCTGACTAGTACAGGGAATATAGGCAATCTGCTGCCACACCTGGTTCAAACGAACTGTTTTGTTGATGGTTGTGCATCAGTGCCTCACAGTTTCTGACTGTCTGATTCGGAGTAAATGTTGAATTAATGTTTGTTGAATAAAAATGATGTTTGATCTTACTTAATAATATGTAAGTATTATTCTCCTCTCTCTCTCTCTCTCTCTCTCTCTCTCTCTCTCTCTCTCTCTCTCTCTCTCTCTCTGTGTGTCTCTCTTTCTCTCTCTCTCTTTACACACATACTCTCC
>NW_004949197.1:1055691-1058419 GCF_000317375.1 Microtus ochrogaster
CTCTCTCTCTCTCTCTCTCTCTCTCTCTCTCTCTCTCTCTCTCTCTCGCTCTCTGTGTGTGTGTGTGTGCGTGTGTGTTTTTCAAGATAGGGTTTCTGACTGTCCTGGACCTCACTCTGTAAACCAGATTGGCCTCGAACTCAGAGATCTGTCTGCCTTTGCCTCTTGACTTCTGGGATTAAAGGTGTGTGCCACCACCACCCAGTTGTAAGTTTATTTTCTAAGTGGATAAGGGTTGGGGAAAAAAAAAAAAGAAAGAAGTACAGAGAGAAACATATACAAAGGTAATGCAAAACCTGTACTTCTGGATGTGGTAGGATGTGGTAGCCAGTCTTTTGTTCCAGCTACGTGGGAGACTGAGAATTATCTGAACCCAGGTGTTCAAGGCCAGCCTGGGCAACTAATAAAGTCATTAAAAAACCAGTAAAATCTGTCTTCTGTGGCATACTGGAAACTGCCTGCTAGGATTAAAGAGTAAGATATAAGAAAGAATATGGCAAAGCCAGGTTGTTGTTGGACACCTTTAATACTAGCACTCAGCAGGCGGAGGCTGGCAGATCTCTGTGAGTTCGAAGCTATCCCAATCTACAGTGAGTTCCAGGACAGCCAGGGATATAATATGAGATCTTGTCTCAAAAAAAAAAAAATTAAAGAAAGGGCTAGAGAGAATGAACTAAGAGAGAGGATGTTGGATCCAGTAACGGGGGAGATTTTATGATGAACTAAGGAATCCGAATTGTGTTGAGTCTTTTCTTGCAGGCATTATGGGGCGGCTTCATCAGGTCTTTGCACCTCCACACTTACCTTTGACCTCTATTCATAGTGATTAGATTCTTTAGCCAACACTTAGAGACTGACAGAAACGGTGGGTTCTTCAGGACTCCACACAGAAACAGGAAAACTAATCTCCCCCTTTGAAGATTTATTTACTAATGCACAGTGTTCTGCCTGCATGTATATCTTCAGGCCAGAAGGGGGCGCCAGATCTCATTATGGATGATGTGAGCCACCATATAGATGCTGGGAATTAACTCAGGACCTCTGGAAGAGCAGCCAGTGTTCTTAACCTCTGTGCCATCTCTCCAGGCCTAAAACTGTTTCTGTAGCTAGCCTGAAAAGCAACGGGCTAATGCCTGGCCTCCTGGAACTAGCTCTTGTAGACCAGGCTGGCCTCAAACTCACTGAGATCCGCCTGCACCGCGTGCTGGGATGAAAGGCGTGCGCCACCATCGCCCGGTCCTGCATGGCCTTTTCATTCTGACACTCACACATCATTATACTTTGTTATTTGTCCCCCTCTTTTTACCACCTTTGTTGGTCCTCTTTCTCCCTGAACAGGTTTTGCTTTCATGTCACATGTATTTCATTATCTTCTTTGACACAGGGTCTCATGTAACCTCAAACTTTCTAGGTAGTAATTGAGGGCGACGTCAAATGTCTGATCCTCCTGCCTCTACCTCAGGGAGCTGGGATTACATCTTGTGCCACCACACTTGGCTTATAAGGTGTTGAGCCTCTAACTAAAGGCCCAATACCAATGGAGATACATCCCAGCCAATGAAATCGATTTCAGCAGCGAAGCCGACTGGTCTGTATTTACAAATATACGTCGTATCTCACACAAGCTATTGGGTCTTCTGATTTTCCCACAAACAAATCCCTGTTTAATTTCCCCTCAACGGCCACTGGAATAGCTTTAATTTTTTAACCTTTAGTTTTTTAAAAGATATTTATTTATTATGTATACAATATCCTGTCTGTGTGTATGCCTGTAGGCCAGAAGAGGGCACCAGACCTCATTACAGATGGTTGTGAGCCACCATGTGGTTGCTGGGAATCAAACTCAGGACCTTTGGGAGAGAAGGCAATGCTCTTAACCTCTGAGCCATCTCTCCAGCCCTTTAACCTTTATTTTATGTGTGTAGATGTTTCACCTGCGTGCATCATGTGATGCGGTGCCCTTAGAAACCAGAAGCGGGCCGGGCGGTGGTGGCACACGCCTTTAATCCCAGCACTTGGGAGGCAGAGGCAGGCGGATCTCTGTGAGTTCGAGACCAGCCTGGTCTACAAGAGCTAGTTCCAGGACAGGCTCCAAAACCACAGAGAAACCCTGTCTTGAAAAACCAAAAAAAAAAAAAAAAACAAAAACCGGGATCCGGATCAGAACCCTGGGACTGGGTTCCAAACGGTTGCTAGCTGACGTGGGTGCTGGAAACTGGATCTGCTGGAAGACTCTTAACTGCTGAGCTGCTTCTCCAGCCTCCCCTCCACACCTTTTTTCTTTCTTTGTAGCACATGTAACTTTTCTTCTTCTGTCTCTGGAGCCTCTCGCTTAGCCTAGGATGGCCTAAAACTTGACATACGGCTAATGCTCTGGCCTCCACCTTTCTGATACCGGAATCACAGGCATGTGCCACAGCACCTGGCACTGGGTATATACCTTCTGTTAAGGTATCTGACACGCTGCACTGCACTCTCTCTGGTTTTCTTACTGGCGATCAAGTCCAGGGCTGGTGCAAGTTCTCTTCCACTAAACTATATCCAAAGCCATTTGCCTGACAACATCTATTCTCTTTTCGTTCAAGGATATTCCCTCAAAATGTGGTTCTACCTGGTTACCCTTGTGGGCCTTTACTACCTTCTGCGATGGTACCGTGAAAGGCAGGTGGTGAGCAATCTCCAAGACAAGCATGTCTTCATCACGGGCTGTGACTCGGGCTTTGGGAAC
>NW_004949197.1:1059634-1077596 GCF_000317375.1 Microtus ochrogaster
CCACAGAGAAACCCTGTCTCAAAAAAACCAAAAAAAAAAAAAAAGCTATTTATAAAAAAAAATTAAAAAGCTGGGCGGTGGTGGCACACGCCTTTAATCCCAGCACTCAGGAGGCAGAGACAGGCGGATCTCTGTGAGCTCGAGGCCAGCCTGGTCTACAAGAGCTAGTCTTAGGACAGGCTCCGTTGCTACAGAGAAACCCTGTCTCGAAAAAACCAAAAATAAAACAAAATAAAAAATAAAAAAGCTATTTATTAGAAAGTTATTAGGTTTTTTTTTTAGAATTTCATAGTATGTTTTGATCATATCCATGCCTCTCCTAACTCCTCTCAGATCCATCTGTCCTTTCCTGCCCAACTTCGTGTCTTTTCCTTCTTCCCCGTCTTCTTCCACCCATCAAATCCAACTTGTACTCTTTGTATGTTTTTGCATGTGCAGCAGCCCTCCACTAGAGTGTGGTCAATTTACTAGGGGTTACACTCCCAGCAGCTACCAATTGCCAAGAGCTCCTCTGCTATGGGTATGACTTTGTGCCCACCTCTTCTCACCACGTAGGAATTATGTCTGGTTGAATTTGCACAGATCTTGTGTGTGTCGTCACAACTGCTGTGAGTTCGTACGTGCAGCTCTCCCTGTGTGTGTTGTCACAACTGCTATGAGTTCATACGTGCAGCTCTCCCTGTGCATGTCGTCACAACAGCTGTGAATTTGCGCATGTAGCTCTCCTTGTGTGCGTGTCGTCACAACCACTGTGAGTCCGTGCGTGCAGCTCTCCTTGAGTGTCCTGAATATGCGGTTTTCTCGGGATCATTGCCTCTGGTTCTTACATCCCTTTGCCCCTTCCTCTGTAAGATTCCTGAACCTTGCGGGCAGGAGTAAGATACAGATGTCTCATTTAAGTCTGGGCATTTTGAAGTCTTATTTTCTGTACTTTGATCAGTTATTGGGTCTCTGTATTTATCACCGTCTATGAAAAATGGAAGCTCTTCTGATGAGGGCTGAGAGACGCATTAATCTGTGGGTGAATTGATGGCTCACGAGGGGCCATTTTAACACTAAGTCTGTTTATCAGCATAGTGGTAGGGTCTCCCCTAGGACCTGTGACCCGTGACCTGATAGCGGTGCCAGGTAAGGGTTTTAATCCAAGCAGAAGATAGGAGTTATCCCATGACGTTTGTGCCAGTGTTGCTCCATGGGCTGGTCTTGCCAGGCCAGTCACCAGCATGGTTCGCAGGACTTGTTACTAGGGAAGATTGGTGGTTAGATTATTTCTCAGATAAGACAGCACTTTATGACCATGAAGAAGGGCCAATAGCGGTGAAGTTTCTAGATCAGCACTAGCTCAATCTTTCCATGTTCTATGACTCAAGTGTGTGTTTTCAGCAACAGAGACTTATTGTCAAGTTAGAATTTCCAGATACATATGGCCTACTGACTCTAAATCAAGGTGTCGTGACCTTTTGTAGTGTCTCATTTCCTTGAGAATGTTTGCATGTTATACAGAAATGTTACATGGAAAAACGAACTCCATACATTTATAGACAAACTTATTAAATTTTCTAAAAATTTAATTATTGGGGCTGGAGAGATGGCTCAGAGGTTTAGAGCACTGATTCCTCTTCCAAGAGGTCCTGAGTTCAATTCCCAGCCATCTGTAATGAGACCTGGCGCCCCCTTCTGGCATGCGGGCATACATGGAAGGAATGCTGTACACATAACAAATAAAAAAAATTAATTATTTTATGTGTTATGGGTATTTTGCCTTTGTGAATGTCTGTGTACCACTTATGTCCCGTGGAGGCTAGAAGAAGCCATTGGACACCCTGGGGCTAGAATAACAGAGTTGTGAAGATCCATGCCGATGCTGGTGATTGAGCCCAGGTCCTCTGGAAGAGCCGCCTCTCCAGCTCCATTAAACAATTCTTTATGTTCAGGAGAGTTTTAGATTTCTTTTCTCCTTTGAAACAGTGCCTGGTGAAACCCAGGCGGGGACTATAAGCTTGTACAACCATGCTTGATTTCCCGACCAAAGTTTTAGTTCCACATTCTCCACTACTAAACTTCAAATAATACTCATGGTTTTCATTTCTTTCTTTCTTTTTTTTTCTTTTTCTTTTTTCTAGATAGGGTTTTGCTGTAGTTTTAGAGCCTGTCCTAGAACTAGCTCTTGTAGACCAGGCTGTCCTCGAACTCACAGAGATCTGCCTGCCTCTGCCTCCCGGGTGCTGGGATTAAAGGTGTGCGCCACCACCACTTGGCTGGTTTTCATTTCTTTAGCTGTTCTTCCAGAAAGTTTGACTGCTTATCTAACGTACCAAGTACAATTTTTCCTTTAAAATATATTATTTGTTATTATTGTGTGGGGCACGCATGTGCCATGGTGTGCATGTGGGGGTTATTGTCTCCTTCCATCTTTACATGGGCTCCAGAGATCAAACTCAGGTCATCGAGGTTTGCTTGGCAAACTCTTCACCTGCTGAGTCGTCAGTCCAAGATTTTTCTCGTGTTGCTATTATTATTATCTTATTTATTTTTGAGACAGTCTCATGGTATAGCCTTGACTAGCCTAGAAGTCCTACGTAGACCAGGCTAGCCTTAAACTAACAGCATTTCTCCTGCCTCTGCCTCCTGAGTGAGTTTCGTCATTCCTTCTTGAGACTCTTCCATCTAAAATGACTTTCTTCCTGACTGAATACATTTCTTAGAATCTAAAACCCAGACATATTGTCCCCTGCCCCCCAGAAATACTAAAGTTCACAGTGGTTGAAAATTACCTTAAGAACTCAAACCAGCAATCCTGGTTCTATTTGTTTTCTCTGGAATATTGCATTCCTTAGGTTTGGTCTAACTTTTAAAAACTTCCCATTGACAGGGACCAAGTGGTGGTATGGGCTTTAATCACAGCGTTTGGAATTGAACGCTGGGCAGAGGCAGGTGGACAAGTAAATCTGCACAGAGAGTCTCAGGATAGTCAGGGCCATATAAAGAGAGCCTGTCTCAAACACCACACACACACACACACACACACACACACACACACACACGCATGCACATACACATGCATACATGCACACATGCATACACCAGAAGCAAAAACAAGCACCAACAAAAAAAAAAAGAAAACCCCCCAAAAATCCAACCCCTCCAAACAAAACAAAACAACAATAAAAATAATCTGTTTTAGGGTTACTATTGCTGTGAAATACCATGAGCTTTGGGGAGAAAAGGTATTATTTGACTTATGTGTTTGTTTGTTTGTTTGTTTGTTTGTTTTTGTTTTTTGAGACAGGGTTTCTCTGCAGCTTTGGAGCCTGTCCTGGAACTCGCTTTGTAGACCAGGCTGGCCTCAAACTCACAAAGACACGCCTCTGTCTCCCGCGTGCTGGGATTAAAGGCGTGCGCCACCACTGTCCAGCTATTGGCTTATGTTTCAGTATCACTATTCAACACTGAAGGAAGTCAGGACAGGGACTCAAACAGAGCAGGATCCTAGAGACAATAACTGATGCAGAGGCCATGGAGGGATGCTGCTTACTGGCTTCTTCCCATGGCTTGCTTTGCGTGCTTTCTTATAGAAATCTGGACTACCAGCCAAGGGATGGCACCACCCCCAATGGGCTGTCCCTGCCCCATCAATCTCTAATTTAAAAAAATGCCTTAAAGCTGGAATTTACAGAGACATTTTCTCAGTTGGGGTTTCCGCCTTTCAGATAACCGTAGCTTGTGTCATGTTGACATAAAACTAGCCAGTACAAAAATCCCAAACCCAAACCCCTTTCTACTAATATATTTTATAATTAATATATATGTATATATATTTCCACACACATATATATTTCCATACACACACAAACACACATATATTTCCAGACATGGTAGTTCACAGTTGTAATCCCAGTGCTTGGGAGGTTGAAGGATCATTAGTTGCAGGTTGGCCTAGGCTATGGAAGGAGATCTTGTCTCAATTTTATTTTTCTTTTCTCTAGAATTTTTAGTTGTTTATTAGCAGGAAAATTGGCCAATGTAAGTCATTGTTACTTTTATCAGAAATCCAAAGTCTTGATTTACATTCTGTTCTCTTAGGACTCTGGGGTCTGGTTAACAATGCAGCCGTTTTCCCACCAATTTCCTACATCGAGTGGCTGAAACCCGAGGACTACATGTCTGTCTTTCAAGTGAACCTCGTTGGTTTGGCCCAGGTGACTCTGAGCATGCTTTTCCTGGTGAAGAAGGCTCAGGGCAGGATTGTCAATGTCTCCAGTGTTTTGGGAAGAGTTGCTTTTTTTGGAGGGTTCTACAGTTGCTCCAAGTATGGCGTTGAAGCATTTTCAGATATACTAAGGTAACCAGCTAACCAACTCTATTAATGATAAAATCAAAAGTCCCCAGAACGTGGCTGCTGCGCGCATTGTACTTTGTGCTCTCACAGACTCAGAGGCAACAGGAAGTTGACTGACTGCCACACTGAGTGAAGCCTGAGATAAAGACCTCAAAGTCTGCCCCACAGTGACACACTTCCAACAGAAGGTGTGGCCCAGATTAGAGGTGTGCCCTCCAGCCTCGAGATGGGGGTTAAAGGCTGTGTGGTTCATCCTCTTGCCTCCAGTAAGGCCACACTTTCTAATAGTGCCACTCTCTATGAGATTATGGGATTATAGATTATGGGGTCCAGTTACATTCAAACTATCACACACACACATACACACACCACAGAGAGAGAGAGAGAGAGAGACAGACAGACAGACAGACAGACAGACAGAGAGGAACTGAAATAGATGAATTCATTTTCATCTAAGTACTTTCATTTCAGGCGTGAGGTTCAAGATTTTGGGGTGAAGGTCAGTATAATTGAACCTGGGAGCTTCAAAACTAGAATGACAGACCCAGAGTTAACCATGGAGAGAAGCAAGAAAGCCTGGGAAGCAGCCCCTGAGCACGTCAGGGAATCCTATGGACAGCAGTTTTTTGACCACTGTAAGTTTGTGTGTGTGTGTGTGTGTAGGTCTGCATGTGTGTGGGTGTGTTTGCCTGTGTTTGCACATGTGGAGAGCAGAGGAGGAGAACTTTGGGTGTCATCACTCACCCCCACCTTAGTTTTTGAGACAAGGTCTCTGAGTGACTTTGGGGCCTGGCAGGCTAGGAAGTTCCAGCATCTATTGTCTCCATCCCACCAGTGCCGGAGTTACAGACATGGCCTGGCTTTCCCGTGGGTTCTGGGGCTTTGTCTGGTAAGTATGTTACCTGCAGTACCTCTAGCCCCAGAGTTTCTCTTTTGGTAGATATTATAGAGATAATGTGTGTGTTGTATAAGAAAAAGAAAGGAAGACGGGTGGCTTCTGTGGGCATTCTTTGCCATGCACCACATCCTAGGAGTACCGGGCATGGTTCTCTTTATATGAAATGCCCAGGCAAATCCATAGATTAGGTGTTGTCTTGGGTTGGGTGGATTGGAGAGAAGAGTGGCTTCAGGGTTATGTGTTTATGTGTGTGTGTGATTGTATGCATATTAATGTATGTATACATTATGTTTGAACTGGGTCTATATTATGTGTGTGTGTGTATGTGGGTGTATATATGTGTGTGTGGTGTCATGTGGTGATCAATCCCAGGGCCACGCATGTTCTAGGCAAGAACTCCACCATTGATCCACATCCCCATCCTACAGGGTTTAAGAATGCAGAAATATTATAAAACTCACATGTGATGGTCACACAACTCTAAACACACTAAAAACCCATGGTTTGTACACTTTAACTGGCTAGATTTTGTGATATATAAATAACTCAATTAAAACGCACACATTTACAGGTGAGGGCCAGCAATAGAGCTCAGCTGGTGATGGTGCTTGCAACATAAGCCTGAGGACCTGAGTTCAATTCTCAGAGCCGTATAAAGGCGTAGGACAGAATCAACCCACACAGCTGTCCTCTGACCCCGTGCATGTGATGTATCGTCTGCAGACATATATAAATATACACACGATAAATAAATAATCACATTTGCAGTTGAAAAGAAAATCTGCGTACATATGTTGAATCAGTCATAGAGCTGAGTTTTACAAATAAAATTTACTGCTGGGCCATGGTGGTGCACGCTTTAATCCCAGCACCTGGGAGGCAGAGGCAGGAGGATTTCTGTGAGTTTCAGGCCAGCATGCTCTACAGAGGGAGTTCCAGGACATCCAGGACTACACAGAGAAACCCTGTCTCAAAAATAAATAAATAAAATAAAATTTACTAAGGCTGGGTGTGTTGGTACACACCTTGAATCCCAGAACTTGGGCGGCAGATCTCTGTGAGTTTGAGGCCACTCTGGTCTACAGAGCAAGTTACAGGACAGCCACGACTACACAGAGAGACCCTGACTCAAATAAACAAGAAAATCCCCAAATGTAATTTCCTAGAATTAAATCAAAGCTAAGGGTTGGTCTTTATGTATGTGGCTAGGGATGACCATACCAGGAAGCAGAGTTCTGCTCTGGAATCCTGGTCCTTGCGAATGTAACTGGAGTTAAGACGTCCATTGAACACGCACAACAAACCCTCAAACGATCCAGAGGAGACTGCTGACCTCCTTCCTCTGTTACTTTAGTTTACAGAGTCACCAAACAAAACTTGATGATGAGCAACACCAACCTGAATGTTGTCACCGACTGCATGGAGCATGCGCTGACTTCTACGTATCCACGCACCAGATACTCTGCCGGCTGGGATGCCCAGTTTATCTTCATCCCTCTATCTTATTTGCCTACGTCACTGGCAGACTACATATTGACCAGATCTAGGCCCAAGCCAGCTCAGGCAGCCTGAAGGATTCCCATTCAGTGGCTCTTGGAACGCAGAAATTATTTCCATGTCAGGGTTGTTACTTCAAACCCAAGATGTCCGTGCAAATAAGCTTTCTTGTCTAAATCATTTTCCTGGCATTCTTTTCCTTTCCTCCCTGATGTGGGATTCCCTTTTGTATGCAGTGAATATGACTGGTTAATTAATAAAGAAAACTGGCTTGGCCTGATAGGGCAAAAGAATAGAGATAGGCAGGGAAAACTAAACTGAATGCTGGGAGAAAGAAGGGTGGAGTCAGAGAGAAGCCATGGAGCCACCGCTGGAGACAGATGCTGGAACTTTAGCCGGTAAGCCACAGCCACGTTGTGATACACAGATTAATAGAAATGGGTTAAATTAATATGTTAATAAGAGTTAGCCAATAAGAAGCTAGTTAGGCCAAGCAGCTATTTAACTAGTACGGTTTCTGTGTGATTATTTCGTGAGTCTGGGCAGCCAGGAAACAAACAAGTGGCTCCTCCTCCAACATCTCCCCACCCCCACACATACTGGGTCTCACTCTATAACCTTGGCTGGCCTCAAACTCATAGAGTTTGCCTGTCTCACTCTCATCAAGATGTTCACATTGCAGGTTATCCAATTTGCTGCTCCTTTAATCATTTTTTTCCTGAGAATATTTCCATAGTGTGCCATTCTTTCTCATCCTATTCAACATAGCCACATAAGAACAATTGAACCTACTTTTTCTTATATACTTATATATCCATGTGTGTGAGATGTGTGTGGGAGTGCAGGTGTCCCAAGACACAGAAAATAGGCGATTGTGAGCCTCCCTGTGTGGGTGTTGGGAACTGAACCTGGGTCCTTTGCAAGAGCAGCAACTGCTTTTAATAACTGAGCCATCACTCCAGTCCCTAACTGAGCCTCTTTGTTTGTTTGTTGTTGTTTTTTTGTTTGTTTTTTGAGACAGAGTTTCTCTGTAGCTTTGGAGCCTGTCCTGGAACTAGCTCTCAGACCAGGTTGGCCTCGAACTCTCAGAGATCCGCCTGCCTCTGCCTCCCGAGTGCTGGGATTAAAGGCGTGCACCACCACCACCTGGCTAAAACAGAGTATGTTTGTTTATTCTTCCCTCCCAACTTCATGTCTTCTTTTCTTTTTTTCCCATGAACCCCTGAGTCTAATTAGTGGTGTCTGTAGGTGCAAGGGTGTGAAGTCATCCACGGGAGCATGAACAACCTACTAGGGCCACATTCCTAAATAAAAATTACCTCTCCTCCAATAGCTGCTCAGCTAGGGGTGGGGTCTCATGAACCCCTCCCCCATGCATGCTGGAATTTGGATGGGCTTTATCTCGTGCAGGGAACCACAGCCTCTGAGAGTTAGTAAGTGCAATGGTTGTGCCATGTCCAGATGAAAACACTTCATAGCATCATTCTCGGCTCTTATGTCCTTTCTGCCCCCTCTCCTGCAATGTCCCCTGAGCCATGATGGCATCTTGTTATGATAGGTAGCCAAGAGCAATGGTAATGGCTTGTGTTGTTTTGAGGGCCTCTGGAGCCACTCCAGTCCGTGACTTGCAGGGATGCATTCCATGGCACTAAGATTTTTTTTTTCTTTTGACAGGGTCTTACTATGTAGTAATGCATGTAGGTTCGTACACGTATTAGGCTAGTCATTTGCTGAAAACAGTAAACATGGGTTGAAAGCAACCTTGTAAAATGAGTGTATGCCCTGCACGTGGAACTCACTGGGTATTGCTTGTCAGCATGGGTTTCTTACCTGGGTCAGAGCCAGTGACTTCCCTTGTTAAACGCTGTTAAAGATTTCTGTAAAGTTTTCCCTCTTTCCTTCCCCATGTGATGCTTTCTGTGCTGTTCAGTAAGAGAGAGTGAAACCTTTCGTTAGAGGTGACACACAGACAGAGACAAATTCACCGCACAGCCTTTGGGCATCCACAGATTTAGACTCAAACAACAGAGAGACGGAAGAGGACAGAAGGCACAGGGAGAATAAAGCAGAGAATTCACGCCTGGGATTGCTTGTGGTCAAATATATATATATATGAACACAAAATCTCGTTTCCTTAGCCCCCTGAGTATCTGGGACTCACAGGTTTGTACCGCCATGACTGGTTTGTCTAAGATAAAGACAAAAAATGGAGTAGCATGGATAGCACTAAAACTCTAAAAAAATATAACAAGATATATAACAGTTACAGGTCCACATGTCATACACAAGTATGTGTGAGAGAAATCTCCATGTCCTATGACACGCGTTCCCGAGAGTAACCAAGAACAATGGTAGCAATGGTAACATTTGGGAGGGCCTATGGGACCTTGTTGACCAACAGCTGGACAAGAGATAACACATACCTGGACTGAGCTTTTTAGCTGATAGCCCCTGGTGTATGAGAGAGGCATACCACCCTCACCATTATAGGTCAACACTGCCAAACTTCCTTTTTATGTGTATACCCACATATCACACACACACACACACACACACACACACATGCATGCACATATCACACACACATACACACTACACACACTTACATACACACCATACACATGCACACGTGCATGCATATACACAAACATATCACAAACATACATGCACACACACCCCTCCACACCATACAGAGACACCACACATTCATGCTTGCGCACATCACACACACATATACACTGCACACCCCTCCACACCACACACACACGCAACACACCCCTCCACACCACACACAGACACCACACACATACACACACCCCTCCATACCACACACATACATGCACACGCATGCGTGCACACACACATCACAAACATATACATACACACCACACACACACACACCCCTCCATAGCACACACACTCACACACACACACACACACACACACACTCTAGGAAACTCTACAATAGTAGGTTTCCATGTGGCTTTTTCAAAGATCTCTGGTGTTAGCTATCCTCCTTATGCTCCTTCCTCCACCCTAGTGTTTCTTTTTCAACACTAACATGACCCTATCAATTTCACAGTTCAGCCTCTGCATTAATGAGAAGTTGACAACTTTTGACAGATACAGACTCAGATTTGATTGGTGGGAGCAAACATCTAAGCTCAAGAACCTGTCACCACCGGGGATTTGTTTTGTTTTGTTCAAGGCAAGGCTCTGTGTAGCTGCGGCCATCCTGGAACTCACTCTGCAGACCAGGCTGGCCTCGAACTCACAGAGATCCACCTGCCTCTGTCTCCCGAGTGCTAGGGTTAAGTCTCTTTAAGGAGGGCACCTGTGGCACATTGCTAGGCTCCTCTATCTCTCGCTCCCCTTATTATTCCCACAAAATCAATGCTGTAAACCAATCTATCACGTCTAAACCAAACTCTGCACAGCCTAGTTTGTGACAAGGACAAAGCCTTCTGCTCTGTGGCTCTGAGAACACGCTTCGCCCTCACGCATTGTGACCATTTCTTATTCGGTGTAGGGGCTGTCGTGATGAGCGCAGTTTTCCTCGACTTTATCAGCTTGATTTTAAAGGTTGTTTCTAGATGATGTGTCAATGGTGACAGCTCAAGTTATAAAAGTTTAGAAGGCGTGGGGAAGGCTGGGACGGCTGCAGTGATTTCAGAAGCAGAGCTGGAGTCCCCCCCCCCCCCAGCCAGTATTACTCAGCGTCTGGCTGTGCAGCTACCATAGTGCTATTGCTTGTCTCTTGCAAGTGGGTCTCTCGGGGGCTCCAAGAGAGATTGTTTCTTGAACAGAAGACTTGCTTGATAAATATTCATTGGATTTGAAAGTACAGGTCGTCATTTAAGATCCCTGCCAGCATGAAGAATAGCTCATTGGGATGTGGCGCAGGCTTCTGGTGTGGGCGGGAGTGGTAAAAGGAAGATGGTTTTATGTGGTACATCCAGGACTCAGAGGCAACTGGATAAAAAGTACTTGGAACAACTTCTGATGTGCTTTTATAATATATGTATATAATGAGGTTCTGGAGCTGAGGCTTCTTCAGTCTAGACCCAAGGAAATACAATGTCTCCTACACACTTCTTAGATTATTTAATTTTAAATTTTATTTTGAAATTAACAATACTTTCTTTCTTTGTTTTTGTTTTTGTTTGAGACAGGGCTTCTCTGTGTAGCCCAGACTATTCTGGAACTCTCTCTGTAGACTAGGCTAGTCTCTAACTCACAGAGATCCACCTGCCTCTGTCTTCTGAGTGCCAGAATTAAAGGTGTGTGCCGCCACTGCCTTTACAATACATTAAAGTCACCTCTGACTTCAACGATACATTTTGTTACAGACAAAGATAACCGGAGGGGGAAACTCTTCTTTGTGAGTGTAAGGAAACTGTCGTCCATGCTGGGTGAGGGGTTTCTAGGAAGGTGGCCTTGGGGTCACCCTTGTCTCCGTAAGTGACCCCAACCATGCTCCATGAGTCAGTCAAGAAACTCATCACCTCCTCAGGTTGAATTTTGGTGGGATTGCGCTTGTGCTTGTCAGCTGAGGTGACACAAGGAGGAGGGGACATTGCTTACACTGCCGGGGGAAGGAATCCTCAGGACAACTACTTTGTCACCTTGTGTGTGCATAAGCACACATAGGTGCACACACTTTCAGAAAGGAAGGAAGGAAGGAAGGAAGGGGCAGACAGACAGACAGACAGACAGGAAAGGAAGAATTCAGGATGGCGTGGTTAGCTCTGCGTTAGGCAATGGCTCAGGTTGGTCAGGGCACACAGGGAGCATCGGTAATGTCCAAATGTCCACCCTATTCTAGTTCTCCACTTGCTGCGAAGTTTGTGGCTATTTAGGAAATCTGCTTCAGAACTTACTTATGCATTCTACACGTATTCTTTTGTATGTGTAAATGATTCTAATTTCGATGTTGGAATAAATCCCTGGCAGGAGTTGGCCTGTTTCTGCCTGCCTGCGCGAGACTTGATGTGGCAACGGCAGTCACATCCTGAAGGCTGAGAGGCCTGCTGACGCCAAACTTCAGAGCTTGGAACAGATCTTGGGTGAGGTGAGGACAGAGTTAAGCTGCCAAACTAAGACTGAGACAGGAGGCCTGGGTGCTGTGGTGCTGAGTCCTCATGGTGGGGTAGTCTGTAGCTTTAAGAGGGGCTTGGGGGCAGGTGTTAGTACCTTCCCTGACCCTCCTGATTGAGTCCACAGGGCTAAGGGCTCCTTAGGCACCTAACACCTTTATCCAGTTCCCTTCCTACTTCTAAAGAGCAAGGTTCTCTGACTCTTCCTGCAAGTGCCAGCTCATTCTTTCCTACAACTTTGTTCGTCCCCTTTGGACAATTTCCTCTCTAGTTTTACTGTTTGTTTGTTTATTTGAGAGAGAGAGGGTCTTATGCATCTTCAAACCTAGTTTGTAGTAGAGGACAGTCTTGAGCTATGGGATCTTTTGCCTCTACCTCCATGTTGATTACAGTCATGGGCTACTATGGGCTCTGCGGTGCTGGGGATTTATCAGTCCACCATCTGAGCTACATTCCCAGCTCCATCAGTCCACCATCTGAGCTACATCCCTAGCTCCATCAGTCCACCATCTGAGCTACATCCCTAGCTCCATCAGTCCACCATCTGAGCTACATCACTAGCTCCATCAGTCCACCATCTGAGCTACATCCCTAGCTCACTCTAAAGCCTTACTTGAATCTTCTAACCCAAACTTCTTTCTTATTCTGCTTCCCATGGAACTCAGTCTGTACCACACTGGGCTAGGGGTAACTGTGCAAGGATTATTGGGGAAACCGTCTGCCCAGGGGTTAGCATGTATATATAATCCATGTTAACATGTACATATACAGTCTGCTTTCAAAGGGCTGAATCTGTACACTAACCCAGACACAGGTTTTCTATATGCTGGTGCTGTAGCCATCCATATCTGTTTTTCCTGACACATCCTCCCACCCTGAAGCTGAGGTCAGCTCCGGCTCTGGATGTTGGGTTATTTCTGCCTAGGGCTTCTCAGTTGTAAGCTCTTTTGATCTTTAATCCCTGTGGTTCTGAGTCTGCGTGGTGGATAACTATTCGGTATGGTTAAACCTCACAGCTTACTTGAGGCTTTGGGACCCAGATTCTAAGAGTAACAAGAAGAAAATTTCATCTGAAAGATTATTACTCATTGGCACAGACCATTTAGTTTTATGTCCTCTGTTGGCGTGTCTGCTCTGAGGTAAAGGTTAAATTCTCTGAGTTTTCCCTTCTAAAAGTCTATCCCCTACCCCTTGAGAACTTAGGGTCTTACAAAGCCGCCCAATTTTGCCATCCATGGCCTTCAGCGGATGCTGGATCCAACTCTTATCAGTTTCCAGAAACTCAACAGCCAGGGTATGAGTACAAAGACGGCAAATCAAAGACACTCGTTCTAGCTGAACCAAAGATGCCTGGGTAAACGACAAACTCAGAGACGGAGGGAGGACTACTGGGACAGGCTTTTAACAGAGCTGTGATCGTCTTTCTCTGACAAACAACAACAACAACAACAACAACGAAAACTCGATGGCGGTCGGGGAACATTTGCCTAACCTTGATAGTGAAAGCAAGTTATAAATAAATCTTAAAAAGGGGGGGGGGCTGGAGAGATGGCTCAGTGGTTAAGAGCACTGACTGCTCTTCCAGAGGTCCTGAGTTCAATTCCCAGCAACCACATGGTGGCTCACAGCCATCTATAGTGAGACGTGGCGCCCCCTTCTGGCACGCGGGCAGATGGAGGAGGCTGGGCCGGAGGAGGGTGAATGAGAGACTACAGACATCTTTAACTGCAACACGGAAGACAGGCGAGGCAATCAACAACAACACTGAATGATATATTTTAGCTACATCTCATTACTTCTTTTGAGAGAAATATATTGTTTTCTAGACTATTCATTTAAAGGATTTGGATCGTCAGCTTCTATCTGTGTTCTTAGGGACACAGATCGCGTGCATGCAGTTGAAGAGAGGGAGGGGCAGATGCAGGAGCCTTCCGGGTTGGAATTATTAAGTGGTGGGTAAAGACTGAGAACATGTTCTAGGTGATTGGAGTTAGGAACTTTTTGAATTGGGGCTAAATGGACGAGGTTAAGCAGGGCGTGTTTTCTAATCTGAATTCCCTGTCCAATCAGCTGTCAGTGTGAATTCCTGCAGAGGAGGAATTTCAACACTCGGCCAAAGAGAGAGTTAAGAGGATTATCCACTTAGAATATGCTTTGGGGTACTGGAGGCGAGGGCACGTGAAAGGAATAGTCTCACCTGGTTGCTTTGTTTTTACGGGAGAGTCTGAGGGCCCCAGGAGGTCACAGGAGCAGGCTGTGAGGTGACTCCCCGAGAGTGGCTTCCCTGGGGAAGCAGAGAGTGGGGTGTGGCGTCTTTGAATCTAAGCACTGAGATCATAGTACTGGCCGAGGGTGGTGAGGAGGACCTTCTTCTGGGGGCCTGATCCACAGGCGGGTTCAAAGCTTGGGTTTTGACAAGACTCATGTTCTGTGTGGACTTAGAGAGGCATAACTCAGAGCAAGACTTTGGCAGAATCTTATTTGCCGTTTGGTGAAATTCCAGGTGTGGGAGGAAGCCAGGATTTTATCATTTAGGACTGTAGAAAGCAGGAAAACCTGTGTAAAAGGCTGTCTTAGTTTCTATTGTGGAGAGACACCATGTTTGATGCGACTCATACAAAAGAAACATTTAACTGGGGACTTGCTTAGGATTTCCCAAGCTTAGTCCATTATCCTCACAGTGGGCAGCAGGCGGCATGCAGGGCACTAAAGCAGTAGCGGAGAGTTACATCCCGGGTCTGTAGCCTGAGCGAGAACTGGGCCTAGCGTGGGCTTTTGAACCGTCCAAGCCCGTCCCCAGCATGCTCTTCCTCCAACAAGGCCACACCTTCTGATCCTTCTCAAATAGTACCCTCACCTGGTGACTAAGCGTTCAAACGTGAGCCTATGGGGGCCGCTCTCATTCAACAGGGAGGTTGTTGCAGGGGTTTTGACTACAATGGGACTTGAGGGGGGATAGGGTGCCAGGCATTCAAGTTACCAAAAACGGACCCCTTTTCCTCACTTCCTACAGAGAGCTGTCTCCTGCACCAACTTTAATCTAGTTTGTGTTTTTGTCATTAACTTGCTAAGATGCCTCTTTATAAGGTCATTCATCCCCTCCATCTCGACTGATGATTGAAGTCTGTAAGGGGCAGGTACCTTCCAGGTGGTGTGAAACACTTCACATCCATCATACCTCTGTAGCCCAGGCTGGCCTCGAACTCACAGAGATCCGCCTGCCTCTGCCTCCCGAGTGCTGGGATTAAAGGCGTGTGCCACCACCGCCAGGCACTTCACAGCCTTCATATATTTCAATAAGAATGTGGGAGCATTGTCACATTATGGAGTGGCAGTGAGCCTCAAACTGGGTGTGATTTCTTTTTATTAAGATGTTAATTAACATATTAACCTCTTAAGATATGTATGGAAAGGCCTCTACCTATCCATAAAAGATATCTGTTAGGATTAGTAAATATTTGATCTTTAAATTTTTTAAAAACTTGATTTCTTTTTTTAAAAATTATTTTTAGAACTTTTTTTAAAGATTTATTTATTTTGTATACAGTGTTCTGCATGCATAAGAAGAGGGCACCAGATTTCATTACAGATGGTTGTGAGCCACCATGTGGTTGCTGGGAATTGAACTCAGAACCTCTGGAAGAACAATCAGTGCTCTTAACCTCTGAGCCATCTCTCCAGCCCAAAACTTGATTTCTTATTGCTGTGTATGTGCCTATGTGAGTTTATGTGCAAGCAGGAGTTTGATGTGGAACAATCTTTTTGCACACTGTGAAGATGTATCACTCTGATTGGTTAAATAAAAAGATGAATGGCCAATAGCAAGGTGGGATTTCTGGGCAGAGAGGATGCTGGGGAGAAGGAGGAGACTCCAGGAGATGCAGAACAAGCAGGATGGGCAGTATAGAGAGGCGGTGATAAAGCCACAGGACAGAAAGTAAATGAATAGAAATGGAAAAGTTCTAAGAGCTGGTTAGGAACAAGCCTGAGCTAAGGCTGAGCTTTCATGATTGATCTAAGTCTCCATGTTGGGTTTATTTTTCCTTGTGAGCTGGAGGCCCAGAGAAAAATCTGTCAACAGGAGTTCTTGGAAGCCAGGGGCCACCTGAGATGGTTCTTGGAACTGAATCCAGGTCTTCTGCAAGAACGGTGAATGTTCTTAATGTCGAGTCCTTTCTCTAGCACCATATTTGGTCACTGAAACAGATGTCATATGGGCAAAGTCTATCTGCAAGTCTTTCTGGGAATTGCCCTTCGCTCGCCCGGTAGCTTGGAAAGGGTGCTGTTCTAATTTACCCTCGGGAAGAGCTTTGGCAGGAAACTCACTATATAGACGGTGCTGACCTGGCACTCACAGAGATCCCCACGCCTGTGCCACTGCCACTGCACCCGGCATAAAATACTCTTTTTTTTTTCTTAAAAGGCAATTTTATTATTATTATTTAAACTTAAAAAAACCTTTAATAAAATGTAGTTACATCAGTTTTCCTGTTCCCTATCCTGCCTTCAGTTCCTCTGAGTCCCTCCCTCCCACTCCTTTCATGTCCCCCACTCTCACTTTGACAGCCTCTTTCTCCCGATTATTATGTTATGTGTGTATATGTGTATATACATACATGTATAAATACAACTTGCTGAGTTCATTTTTTTTGTTTGTGTGCATATGGTTTCAGGACTTGTATTGGACAAGCAGTTAGTGGGCTCATCCCTGGGATAGGTTAACCCTCTTGTCTTAGTAATCATCAACTGCCCAACTGCCCTTTTCTAGACTGTGACCCTGTGAGGTTCTCTTCCTTCTGCATTAATTTGTCTGTTGATATTGCCATTGTTCAGATGTTATTCTATGTATAGGTGAGTGTCTGTGTTTGTATATAAGTCCAGTGCCTCTGAAGCCAGGGAAGGTGTTGGATTCCCTGGAACTGGTGTTCTAGGCTGCTGTGAGCGGCTTCGGATGGGTGTCGTCAAGCCAGGGAAGGTGTTGTTTTCCCAGGAACTGGTGGTGTTCTAGGCTGCTGTGAGCGGCTTCGGATGGGTTGTGTGGACAGAGCTCAGGGTGTCTACAAAAGCAGTATACTTTCTTTACCCGAGCCATCTCTGCAGCCCTGTGAAGATCATCTTGGCTCTTAGGCCTACAGACACTCCCCACCTCCTCTCTAGCCCCGCTCCTAGCAGGAGCCTTTTCTGGCTAGCGTACATTACCGTGGCTGAGTGGAAATGCTTTAAGGTGACTTTAAAAATGGCTCATTGTTTCGCTGGGCACAATGACGCAGACATGATGCTAACCTCAAGAGGCAGAGGCTGGTGCCTGTCCAGATCTAGGAAAAGTTGTGATACACAGTGAGACCTTATCGTCAAAAAACAAAGCAGCCCTGTCTGATGCAGGTCATTAGCAGAGATCACGTGGCTCATCAATTTGTTTCTTAACCTGTGAGTTAGTTGATTTCTACTCAACCTGCGGAAAGCCACGTCAATCAGTTAAGTAATGTTCGACTGAAACTGGTACCCAAGACCCATTACCCTCACCCGACCTTTCTCCTCCCTCTTCAACACTGAGGTATCAACAGAAGACTAGGGTATTTAGCTAGGCAGTGATGGTGCACACCATTAATCCCAGCGCTTGGGAGGCAGAGGCAGGCAGATCTCTGAGTTCAAGGCCAGCCAGGGTTACACAAGGCCTTGACCCCTGCAAAAGAAAAAGTATATTTCAAGGATAAAGATGGATTTTTAATATTTTGTAGGATTCCATCCTAGACAAAGAATATTAGCTTGAATCTGAGAGCAGCCCTCTTTAACAGACACACAACTGCTGTGCATCTTCAGCCGACGGCTTCCCTCACCACCTCACACACCCCCGCCCTGACAAAAAACTTTTGAATCCTTTTGGCTTTTCAAATGTCAAGTAGATGAACTGGGGTTTGGCAATATAATGAGACCATTTGATACTCCCACCAGAGGCCCAAAGCAAGGATTCTGTGATGCTCTGAAGATTCCCAAGTGTTTGGTAGATGGGGACAGAGGACAGCTGGGCCACTGTAAGGAACAGGGTACAGCGGTACAGCTGGTCTGCAGTAAGAACAGGGTACAGCGGTGCAGCCGGGCCACAGTAAGAACAGGGTACAGCAGTACAGCCGG
>NW_004949197.1:1077696-1089922 GCF_000317375.1 Microtus ochrogaster
GTACAGCCGGTCTGCAGTAAGAACAGGGTACAGCGGTGCAGCCGGGCCACAGTAAGAACAGGGTACAGCGGTACAGCCGGGCCTCAGTAAGAACAGTAAGGGGTCAATTTTCCTCCTCCTTTCTTTTTTTATTTGCTTTTTGGTCTGGGTTTCTTGTCAAGTTGCATAGAGAAATAAATGGAAGGTTTCCGAGTCCTAAGTTTGAACCACAGATCTGTAAGGAGCCATGAAAAGGTTTTGCTTGCTCAAATCCCCAAAGGGTAGAATTTCACTCTCTGCAAACAGAAGCAGCCCCTGGGGTAAAACACTCTTTCTTGAGTCCTGCCTGGGACCAGGTCATTGGAGATGGGTGGGTTGCGAAGATCAGCAGGTAACATTAATTCCGTTTGAATTTCGAAATTGGCTATTTAACCAAATCCTGGGCCTGTTGCCCAGAGAAACAAAACTGCTTTGTCACTTGGTAACTGTGAGCACCTGAGACTCGGTCCTTTGGGAACCGCTGGTGTCTGAACACAGAGAACAGGTTTTAAGGCTCCCCCAATCTCCGAGTAATCAGGAGGGTATGTCTTACCTGTTATAGGGGCTTGTTCTCTCTGCCCTTCCTGTGTGCCCTTTTCTCAACATTGTCTCTACATTTTATGTCCTGTTTATTCCAAAGCTCGCTGGGAGCACGATTTTGTAGGCAAAATTGGTTGTTTGTAATTTTATACTGAACATTTCTACTTTGGGTGGATGGGGCTAACTTTGCAGCATCTGGATTTCAGTGTTGTGCTGGGAAAATAGTGAGGCTGGCAGGCATTATTAGTGGTTTTCTCTTTCTTTCTTTCTTTCTTTCTTTCTTTCTTTCTTTCTTTCTTTCTTTCTTTCTTTCTTTCTTTCTTTCTTTCTTGTTCGGTGGTTGCTGGGCCTAAGCTGACTAGAGGCCCCCTTGGAAAGTGAACCATCAAAATTTATTTCTTCTGGTAACCACATGCTTGTCTTTGACATGTCTTGTCCAGCCCTTCAGAAAGTAAACATTAACTTTGAGTGGAGAGCTCAAATGCTCCCTGTCCGAAGGTCTTTCCGATAGGGCCAATGGGAATCCTAGTGAAAAGGCCTTTTTTTTTTTTTTTTTTTTCTATCAATCTCACACACACATGCTGGGGGTGACATCAGGTCCCAGGCCTCACACTGATCACCCAGGCAGTAACCCACAAGCAAGCTGCATCCTCAGCCAACGAAGGAATGAACTTGTCACCAAAAGTGAGGGCAGGAAGGCCAAGAGCAAAAGCCTCTTTCTTCCTTGTCCTTTCTAGAGGCGCACGAGAAGGTTTGGCCAACTGATTTGGATTTAAGGTTGGTCACTCTCACCTAAGCGATTCAGTTAACTAACCCCCCCCAGGTGTGCCCAGCAGATTGGATTTTTAACTAGTTCTAGATGTAGCCAAGTTGATAACCAAGAATGGGGTCACAGAAGAGAGGGGGAATCACCTCCAATGACCTAATTCTTACGACAGGCTCACCTCCCATCAGATTTCCCATGGCTCAGATGTCTTCCAAAGGCCCTCCGTCTGAATATTGCCACACTAGGGACCAAGTATTCAGCTTGGGGGGCCTCTGGTAAGTGTTTAAGATCTAAACAATGACAGTCCCTCACCCACTGGAAGCAGCTGTCCAGGATGGCCTTGTGCCATGTGGTCCAAGGATGGGAATGGAGACCCTGTCTTCAGCTGCTCCTTTACGTATGTTCCAGAGGACCCCAAGGGGTCTGCTTAGAACTTCTGGGAATTTTTAGTTAGGTTCACCCAGATTTTACTTCTTCCCTGAGCTGTTTACAACAATAGATAAAAAAAGAACCACCCAGAAAGATTCAGTTTGTGTCTGACTATAGGTTTCATTTGATTGCTTTGTCATAATTCTAACCTTGGGATACTTTCTGAATAGAAAAACTTAAGAATGTCCTTAGGTTCAAATTAGTTTTTCTGACTCCATGAGCAGGCAAATTCAAGAAATACCAGTTTATAGAACTGATCAACCCCAGAATAACACAAAATTAAGCAAGATGCAGTCTAATTGCCTCTTGATTTAAAAAAAAAATACTAGTCTGTTTTCTGTTTCAATAACAGAGTTCCTGAGACTGGGTACTTTCTATAATGAGTAGAGGCTTATTTTTGTCCATGGTTCTGGTGACCGGGGCAACTAATAGCATGACAATGGCTCTGCTTGACTTTTGGTAAGACTCTTGGGTTTTTTCAACACCCAGCAGAACATGGAAGGTCAGCTGAATGTGTCTAAAAGAGACAAGGGATGAATTCCCAAAGAAAGTCATTAATCCACCACATCTCCCACCAGGTTCTACCTTCCCACTCTGACGCGTGATGAACGACGTTTCCAGTACACGCACCTTTGGGCAGGGGTTCAAATCACAGGAGGAGGCGGCTAAGACTGCTTTTGAGAAGGAGGGTCCTTTCTTACAAGAAGAATGACAATTATGCACCACTTGTTACGAATTGACTTACATATGTTCAAGATATTTTTTTCCTGCTTTCTTGCACAATACATAACCAACTTGCTTAGGGGCGGCACCCCCCACAGTGGGCTAGGCCCTCCCACCGCCTCAGTCACACAGATTTGTCTACAGGCATCTGTTGGAGGTGGCTTCTCCGTTGAGGAACCTTGTGTCGGGCTGATGACAACAACCAGCACAGTCATTTTCTTTTCTGCTTAATTTTACATTTAAGATATTTTAGATTGGTGAGCCGGGTCTACTGACAGAGGTGCTTGCTACCAAGCCCACTGGCTAGAACTAGACCTCTGATAGCAGAACGGGGAGGAGAGAAACAGCTCCCACAAGCTGTCCTCTGATCAGTGCACACCAGCGTGCATGAACAAACATGAATAATAAACGTGAGAAAGTCTTCTTTAGAGAAAGGAAATTCAGGGGATTAGGAGACGGCTCAGTCATTGGAGCCCACCCTGCTCTTGCCTAGGACATGAGTTCAATTCCCCATTCCCAGCTCCCACAGCCACCTCTAACTCCAGATCCAGGGGGCTCTTATACTTCTTGGGTACCTATATCCAGACACACGTGTTCTCTCTCTCTCTCTCTCTCTCTCTCTCTCTCTCTCTCTCTCTCTCTCTGCAGGACTACAGTGTTAGGGCCTAAGGAGACTAAGGACAGATAGCTAACTGAGAAGCCTACTAACATGTCAAGGAGGACTCTGGCCTCCAGGCTTTCCCAGTAACACAAGTACAGGTTACAGAGGCCCGCTCCTCTCAACCCTTCTCATCCCTACCCAAAACCTCTCCAGCCTCCGGACTTTGCTTCCCTTCCCCCAGCTTCGCTTCTTCCTATAGAACCCAGTCATTTCAGCCCAGTGCTCTCTTGTTCCCCTCCCTCCTCTCTTTGTTCTATTGGTCCTCTGCCGTTGGCTCCGGATCCCTTCTCTTTTCTCTCTCACTCCATACCCCCTCATGGTTTTGTCTCTTCTGCTGGCCATGTTCATTCTGGACCCTTCCAGATAGATACCTCTGGCTGACTTCTCCGTCCTCCACAACAAAAGCCTTCTCCTCAGACATACCTTGGAGCAGTCAAGTTCTCATTTCTTTACACAGGTTAATTTTGTAGACCCGACTCCTGCTGTAATTAGTCTGTCTGTGCCTGTCATCTGCGAAGCCGTGTGGCTCTTTTGGGTGACACTCATGGACCTGTACTATACTTTGCACTGTGCTGTGAGAGACAGGTGGTGAGCCAGCCCCAAATACACCACTATGTCTTCATCATGGGTGTGAGTTGGCCTTCAGCAGCCTGCTGACCAGACTGCAGACCGGATAAAGGCTGAGAGTACTGGCTGCACGCTTGTTGAAGATGGAGGCCAAGCACCTGTGGGGTCAGACGTCAGACAGGCTAGAGAGGGTAACCCTGGAGGCCAGCATGACACGGTGCAATGCTACAGCCATCCCATGGATAAACCGTGTGAGGACAGAATGGACAAGGGATTCGGCTCATCAGAACCGCTAGAATTGCCAGACAATCCATGAGGCTTACCTGAAGTCTGAAGGGTTGGATCAAATCTGAACAGAGGATTCTATTCAGATATATGAAATATATTTTCATCACATGAAGACTCACAAATGAATAAATGCTCATAGATTAAGAGAATAAGGATTTGTATTTGCGGCAGCACTGGGAAAAACCCCATTGTCTTTTCCTCTCAAGAGCGGGACAAACCTGCTCTTTTAAAATTATAGGATGACGAGAAGGAGAGAAATCTACTGTGTCTAGCTAGGGAAGGTTCCAGAAGCAACCTTATTGTACCCCTGCAGGCCTGGTGGTTTTATGATGGGCCAGTTTTGAGCAACAGATAATTAAGCCACAATTAAGCTTAATTAAGATAATTGAGTTCTAGTGTGGTGTAAGAAGTGCTGACATGGGGGAAGTGAGCACCAGTCCTTGCTCTGGGGGCTGCCATTGCCAAGGGTGGCATGCAAGGGCCCCGTAAGCTCCTGTTGAAAAGGTTCCCTCTGGTGACTTCAAATTTGTCCGTGTAATGGGCAGCCCACGTGCGGCTCTTCAGGAGCAGGAAGCGGAAGAGGTAAAGGTGGAAGCAAGATTTAGTACAGCGAGGGACGGAGCTGATTATTGGAGGAAGGTTTGGATGAAGTGTGCGAAGCAGGGAGCTTTATCAGCTTGGTTCTCTGGGGTGTCCCAAGTGTGGAAAGATGTGCAGCACACAGTGTCACCTAATAAATCTATATGCAGGCACTGGAGACGTGGTCCAGCAGTCAAGAGAGCTTGTTGCTCTTCCAGGTTGGCTATCAGCACCCAAATCAGGCAGCTCATAACTGCCTGTAACTCCAGCTCTAGGGGATCTAGCACCCTCTTCTGGTTTCTGCCGGTACCCGCACATATGTGGCATATAGGCACACAGATACAGACATATAAATAAGAAATAAAAACGAATCTTAAAAAGTCTATATGGGATAAGATAATCCCAGCTGCCACTGAGAACTGACTAGCAGCTGGCGAGTATAAGTTTATGTGTCACCAATACTCAGTGGTTCGGTTGTTATCCCGGAGGCCCAGCCACTTCCTAGAGAGGATGTGGAAGGGGCAAAGTCAGCTCCAAACCGAAAGCACATGGAGTGGGAGGTCTGGATGATGGCTGTGTGGTCTTGCAAAAGGACTGAAGCCAAGAGGTGGATGGAAAGGAGGAAGGAAATAGCAGTGGTTCAGACCCGGCTGGACCAACGTGTCGGAGGACTGGGATCTGATGTCAGAAGGGTTGCCAGGTTACGGTGAGAGACTCGCGCCTCAGCAGATCCGTAGCCCTAGCACAATCCCGGAGCGCTCTGGCTCTGAATCCAGAGTCAGTGACAAACACTCCCTGGACTGAATACATTTGCATTATGACATGGCTACAAGTCTTCGGGGGCCAGGGAGTAGAATACAGTGATGTGAGAGAAAATGGTCCCCAAAGGGAGTGGCTCTAGGTCTCACTGAAGGAAGTGCGCCACTGTGGAGGCGGGGTTTGAAGTCTCACATATGCTCAAGCCACGTACAGTGAGTCAGCTTACTTCCTGTTGCCTGTAAGATGTAGAACTCTTAGCTTCCTCTCTAGCACCACGTTCCACCATGATGATAATGGACTAAACCTCTGAAACTGTAAGCCACCTCATTAAATGTTTTCTTTTATAAGAGTTGCTGCTGTCTTGGTGTCTCTTCACAGCAGTAGAAACCCTGACTAAGATGGCCTCTGAAGCTCCCAGTCACTCTGGGGTAAGAGAGACCATCCAGGGAGGGGAACTCTTTTAGCAATCTGTTTGGGAATTTGCTTCGGGAGATTGCCAAACATGGTTATGGAGTCAGTCTCTGAACTAGGCATGATTTTTTTTTTTCGACACAGGGTTTCTCTGTGGCTTTGGAGCCTGTCCTGGAACTAGCTCTGTAGACCAGTCTGGTCTCGAACTCACAGAGATCTGCCTGCCTCTGCCTCCCGAGTGCTGGGATTAAAGGCGTGCACCACCACCGCCCGGCTGAACTAGGCATGATTAAGGAGGACCTTGGAAGGGGTCAGGCTGGCTGCTTTTACCTATAGTAGTTAATTGCACGGGCTTGAGATGTGTGAGAAGTGGTCCCACAGAGACCACACCTAAACCGTCACTGGGGGAATGTTGGAAGGGCTTCAAGTTATTCTTCTGGGAACCCAGAGTGTTTATGAAAAGGTAGTTACATGAGGAACACGCTTGGCTCTCGCTCCCCCGACTGCCTGTCTGATGATGTCACTTCTTGCTCCCATGTGTGCTCTGGTTTGTTTGCGGTGCTATCATGTACATCTGCCATTATACCATCACCGGGGGTGAACTAACAGGACTTTATCATCTTGTATTGGCAGCATCCGCAATTGCAAGCTAAGTAAATCTCCTTTCTTCATAAAATTATGCATCTTCAAGTCTTCTATTACAGTGTTGAAAGACAGACTACATGGCCTTTTCCACCCCTCATATCAGGGACCCTGATACAATGGTTGCCCCAAAGGGTCCTTATTAGGGGGTCTGGACTTGGTGAATAGCTAGGGGCTGAGCACAGACACAAGCGTCCTTCTTTATTCCCTCATATTCCTGACTTCCTAGTACTATTTTTTTTTCATCTCCCAGCCCAGTGCTTTAGTTCCTACTTTTCTTTCTATGTTTTCTTCCCTTCCTCGCCAACTTCAGTCTTCCTAGAGGCTCTGGAACTGCATGGATTATGTGTGGTGGATTAAATGTAATTGGCCCCCATAATCTCACAGGGAGTTGCACTATTAGGAGGCATGGGCTTGTTAGAGTAAGTGTGGTCTTGTTGGAGGAAGTGTGTCACTGTGGAGGTGGGCTTTGAGGTCTCTTACATGCTCAAGATACTACCCAGTGTCACAGACACTTCCTGTTGCCTTCTGGTCAAGATGTAACTGGTACCATGTCGACCTGCATGCTTCCATGCTCCCTGCCATGATGATATTGGTCTGACCCTGTAAGCTGCCACTTCAATGAAAGGAGTATAAGAGTTGCTGTGGTCATGGTGTCTTTTCGCAGCAATAGAAACCCTAACTCAGACACGATGCTAAGAGGAGACAGATTCAGGGAGAAGGGGAGGGGCCTGATCATTTCAGAAGAATCACCGTGGAAACAATGCTAAGCACGTCTGTAGGGATCTAGACGAGGTCAGAAGACTCTCCAGCACAGTGGGCAGTGCCATCCCGTGGACCCCTAGACTGAGCAAACGGTAAAGGCGGGCTCCTGGGGTGACGGCCCATGGTGACAGTGAAGTGGCTGAGGCTGGGAAAGCAATGGCAACCATCTTCTCTCGGATTCTGGACCAAAGCCTCCCCTTCTTTATAGAAGAAGATCTGACAGCTCCCATTCCTTGACGTGGCCCCTTGGGCTCCTGCTCTTGAGAAGTGCATTCCCATGTTCATCAGGCCAAAGACAGCAGCAGTTTTTTTTAAAAAAATATTTGTTTATTATATATACAATATTCCATCTGTGTGTATGCCTGCAGACCAGAAGAGGGCACCAGACCCCATTACAGATGGTGGTGAGCCACCATGTGGCTGCTGGGAATCAAACTCAGGACCTTTGGAAGAGCAGACAATGCTCTTAACCACTGAGCCATCTCTCCAGCCCCCAGTAGCAGTTTCTAGGGACTTACTCTCTGCTGCCCAGAAGACAGCAAAGGCTGAAGGTCTGAAGGACAGAGACTGACTCATAGTAGCTTGTGATCAGTGCTCGGAAGATGGGCACGTGATCTGAGCATCACCCACAGTGAGTCTCTTCTAAGTCTGGAGGCTGACGGTGTCTCCTCCTTGATTAAGCCTCCCAATGACCAAGGCCTGTAGGCCTCATGCCTGGAAAGGTAAGGAGAAAATAACCGTGAGAGTTAATAAACATGTTCTCTCTTTAAAAGTGTGTGTGGGGGGGGGGGGTTAAAATGAGCCAAGAAGTCATCATTAATTATTCTCTGTTCAGCGTGAACAGCTGTCTCCTACACTGTCGCCACCGCGATGGGCTGTGTCCCCCTCCAACAGTGAGCTGAAACAAACAAACAAACAAACAAACAAACAATCAAAAACCCCACAAAACCTTCCTCCTTAAGTTGCTTTGGTCGGGTATTTTGTTGCAGGAACTAAACCCCAAACTAGTCCCAGCGTGAGCGATGAATCGCAAATCTGCTGCACGGAGTCTGCCCTTCTACCTCTGGCCTCAGCTAGCACGTCTGGAAACCTCGAAACCTCATGCATGGGGGCAGGATTACGTACAGCTGAGCTGGCGGTAGGTGGGAGGAAGGGAGTGCCTGGCATCTCAGCTGAGGGCACGGGGACTCCCCCCACTCCTCCTCTGCAGGGATGTCAGCGGGATGCTCAAGGCATCGGTTCAGCGCTGTGGCGGCCGTGCCATTCCTGGACCGCAGTGTTCCACAGCAAGAGACTATTGTGCTGACTGAGAGCTTTCAATTACACCATCCCGTATATTCGCCACAGTCCTGGGGCGCAACGGGCCTTGTCTCTGAGAAGCCAACTGATCCTTAAGCAGGTTAACTTACTTAAGAAGGTGGATCAAAAATTCCACCTTCCTTGAGATCCCTTGCGCCACTTTACTCCACACTGCCACCTAGTGGGCACATCTACCGAACAGCTCCTTGTCAACCCACGACGGCTAGAACAGAGGTGTGGTTGGTGGGTCACGGGAGTAAGGAGGGGAGGGGTTGGGGTGGGGCGTGTCTGCTTTCGACGAGCCTCCAGAAAAACTTTATATTGTGATAGGTGATTATGTTATGATAGCTGACAACCCCAGGGAACATCCCACCTACCACAGAACTCATAAAAAGAATAAAATCAAGGTTATCCCTTGAAACCCCAGGGTTACATAGATGGAATCTTACGGCTGAGCCCAGAAGGATAAGATTGGGACCAAATTCTCACTGTCCTTCTGGAGACAAAAGTCCAGTATTCTCCCTCTCACAAATAATAGAACTTTAGACGTTGAATTAGTGAAGCTCTCTATTCCTTCAATTTCCTTTTATTTTATTTTTTTTATTTTTTATTTTTTTTCAATTTCCTTTAAAATATTTAGATTACCACATAATCAATTAACTGTTGGCGTATAGATCTATGAATATGAACACACGAAGAGCTGTAATTACCACCACAACCGATATAGACTAATTTCATGACCTCTCGTACTTCCCGCCACCCCTTTAAGGCCACGCCCTCACCCCAGCCACACCTGCCCCCACCGACCTGGTTCTCATCGTCGTAACTTTGCACCCATCCCACGCATCAAACCCATTTCCTCTCGCACACCTTCCCAAAGAAGCACTCCAACTCTTGCCCACCTTCCCAAAGAAGCACACAACTCTTATATACATCCCGTCAAAATCCTAATTCTATCACACAGTCTAATCAGGAGTGGAAAGAAATCCGGGCACATCCTCTCTCCCTGGGGTCCTGTGAGATTAAACAAACGAGTTATGTGTTCCTAGAACACAGCGCAGATGTGTCTATAGGGCTGTAATTGTAGACATTCTCGTTCAAAGTCAGGGAAATGTAGAACAGACAAAAGTAGCTTGCAAATCTAGCAGGGCAGCGGTCTCCGGGTCCCAGTGCCTGAGACAAATCTCCCACTCTCAGCCCCGCCCTCTATGCTTTCGTCGCGCCCCTGCGTCCTCTTGGGTCCGCCCTGTGAGCCACCCACCCTGCTTCAGGGAAGCTGCTAGCTAGCTTCTGGAGCTGGCTAGGTGACATTTCTCTCGGCTGGCTGTGACTCTGACCCGATAAGAGCAACTTAAGAGCTGGGTGTGGTGGTGCGAGCCTGTAATCTTAGTTCTTGGGGGATAGAGACAGGAAAGTCAGGGGTTCAGGTCGAGGTCAGGCCTGGCTGTTACCAGTTCAAGGACAACGTGGGAAACTTGAAACCTTGTCTCTCCAAAAACAAAAATCAGCTTAATGGAGGAAGGCATTACCTAGGCTTAGAGACTGAGAATCAAGGGGGTGGGGGGAAGGCTTGTGGTGCTGGGACCACGAGGCTGTGCACTCACATCTGGGCAGGTTGAGAGCAGAGAAATGGGGCTACAAATCTCAAGGCCCACTCCCAGTGACCCTTCCTAAAGTCTCCACATTCTCCCAGACAGCACGCCAGCTGGGGACCAACTGTTCAAAGACATGAGCTGGGGCTGGGTAGGGAGCATCTCACAGTCAAACCACAACGACAATAGAGGTTTGTGTCTTTATTTAGCGACAAGGTGGGTCTTGAACTTTTGGGCTCAGGCGATCATCCCGCCTGAGCTGTGGAGTGGCTGGAACTACAGGTGTTAGTATTCAGGCATCTGCCCTGGCCTGCCCTTGGGGTCCTGACAGGTCCTCAGCTGCAGCCACTAAGCATCTCCCGTGCGTGTTCACTATGGTCCTTTTAAAAGGTGGGCCTTGCCCACAGCCTTCTCTTTCTCCCCCCAACCCCTGTCTGCTTCTCTGCCTGTCTCTCTCCACCCCACCTCTATTCTTTTGCCTCTTTCTTCTCTCCTGCTGCTGGTCTCCCTCCTCTCCATCTCCATTTTTATGTTTTCTTTCCCCAGTGAAAAAACCCTCCATGTGAGTTCTGTCCCATGTCTTATGCAGTTTTTAAAAAGATTACAACAGGGCCTGAGAAACTTTGTTGTGCAGTTTCCTGTTGTGTCAATCCTGTTGAGGATTTGACAGCTGTCTTTAGGTAATTACACACTGTCTGGCCTCTTAGTTCAGGCTTATTATTAACTAGCTCTTACAACTTAAATCAACACATGCCTATTCATCTATGTATCGCCACGTGGCCATGGCATCACCGCACGCACATCTTGCTTTCTGGCAGCTGCTTGCATCTCCTCGGACTCCGCCTTCTTTTTCTCTGTATTCAGTTTGGATTTCCTGCTTAGCTATATTCTGTCCTGCCACAGGCCAAAACAACTTCAACTTAAAATCATATTCACAGTATACAGAGAGACATCCCACATCAAAGCCCCATTTCTCTCTCTCTCTCTCTCTCTCTCTCTCTCTCTCTCTCTCTCTCTCTCTCTCTCTCTCCTGCCCTCTCAGAGAATCCTCAGCGGCCTAATGGCCCCAAAAGCCCAGTTCCGCATTCTTGGCGGCTACTACAGTTGCCTCCCCTGAAGTTGCCAGCTGCCCAAGTCCCTGCCTAGAGCGCTCAGCTTTTGACCATACTTGGGCACAAACCTAGCTTCCCAGCTTGTGGCAGACATGCCATCACCCCGCCCTCGCCTACAACCTAAGTAATCTTCCTGCTTTAGTTCGGGTGTGCGGCTTCTCCAGCCTCAATCTCTGGGACTGGAGAACCTGCCCAGGAGTTGCTTTGCTCAAATAAACCTGTTGTTACACTTTTTAAATTCTGCTTGATCTGGCTGTGTGGGTAGAGAAACCTATTACTTTGGGGGGGGGGCAGAGAAACCTATCCATGGAGAGCAGATGAAGCCCCTGTGAACATCTGACATGGGTTAAGGACCAAAGTCTTAGACCCATAGGAATGCCCAAGTTTTACCTACGCTGCCAGACTCAGACCAACAGCAAAGCCCTTCTCTAGTCTGTGTATGTTGGATGTCTAAAGTCTGTGATGGCTGCCTACTGATCCTCCTACTGAGATGAGCTAACTGCTCCTTCTGTGTCAGTGTAAATGCCCTGAGGTCCCAGGTTGTTGCTCTGTAGCTGCTGCCCTCTGTGTCAGAGCGAGGAGAGCCCAGCTTTTCTATACATAACGTCTGTTTTTCCTTCATTCACTCAGCAGCCTGGTCAGACCCAAACTGTGCTGGACAGGGTAAATAAACTTGTCAACTTTGATTATCTTCATCTCTGGTTCAATTAACTGGGACCAGAGGACAAAATCTGAAGGCGAAGGCATAAGTCACAAACAATCCCACACCAGTTTGGAATCCCAGACAACAGCCCTCTGCGCAATCAGGAAGGGAGTCTAGTCGCCGGAAGTGGAGCAGGAAGTAAGAGGGCGAGGAGAGGGAAGTGGCCGCTTTTTTAAAGGGAGAGAGACCACGCCCCAATGGGCTGGTATCTCAGCGGCTATTGGCTGAAGGAGCGGAAGGACCTCCTGCAACACCTCCCCCTTTTGTTTAAGTAAGAGAGTTCTAAACCTACTATGAAATTATATACAATAAGTACAAATATCCTATTCTAACTAGCTTAAGTCTTATATAATAAATAGCTTGGCCAAGTCA
>NW_004949197.1:1090382-1091138 GCF_000317375.1 Microtus ochrogaster
GCTCTTTGAAGAGGTTGAAGATTATCTATCTATACTGAGTATAATCTCTATGTATCTAAAGAATCTGATTAGTCTAATTATAAATGGCAAATTCAGAATACTATTGATCCATATAATTCTCAATACCTATCTAACTTAAAGACTAAGACAATAAACTACTGTGAAACAAATGAGGACAATGACCTCCAAATATAAACAATGTACAAATATACATTACAGTATGGTAAATATAGATCAATACACAAACAATATATAAGTATCTTAATCAGAGGTAGAAATGTACACTGCAATATGGTAAATATACAATATCAATACAATGTATATATCAATACATAAAAATGTTTTAAACAGAGGTAGAAGCATGCATGCATACAATAGTCAATATAATTTAACTTTGTATCAATATGTAAGAATCGATACCAATATATTTGTCTCAAAACAATAACTCACAAGTACCAACAAGAACCAATCTATTATCCCATCATCCCATTATCCCTCTTTTTTTTTCAAATGATCCCTGAGCTTATAAAATTCCTCCCCCAACCCTCAACCGTATACTAATTATAATCAACCCCTAAATGATGTTCCTAAACCCAAGGGCAAACTTTACTGGGAGAGGGGACGTTTTCCTCTAGAATTACTTCCAGCTGTCATGGGAGCGACGTTCTTTCTGGGGGATCCTGTGAAAGTAAAATGATGGTTAAATTTCAAGATAAATGTCTTTTAAAATTGCAAATAGTCTCTGAGTATTTTGTG
>NW_004949197.1:1093156-1100465 GCF_000317375.1 Microtus ochrogaster
AGAGCTTGGACCTGTGGATCAGCATATTCTCCTGCACCAAGAATTTGATCTTGGGAAACCTCAACACCTTTTGCTCTTCCTTGCTGTTCCATATGTTTGGATTCTTCTCTGAAATAAATTCCAAACATCAAGGAAGGTCCATTATCTAAAACTGCAGACACTAACTAATGGAAATCATGGGGGATAGATCTGACATTAGAAGCACAAGTCCTTATCATTTCCTTAACAAATGCAGAGTGCAAGCCATAATTAACGACTGCTTGCTTAATTTCTTTTATATCATTCATTGCTATTGGCATCCATCTAGCTTCTTTGACTCCCTTTGAGCCTTTAGAAGTTGACTCTTTGTCAGAATAAATTACAGGGGATGTTGCTAAAACCCTGGGTAAGCCAGTTCTAATAGCTGGTGATGGCATTGTATCCTGTCCTTGTGCCTCCTTACTTTGTTCACCAGCTCCAATAATTTCTTCAATCTTTTCAAATCTTTTTATTATTGTCTCTCTTAAATCCTGAATCTCCTGACCTGTATATGTTTCTAGTGATTTCACTGAGGTATCAATTTTTCAGTCCCCATTCTGCACCTGTGATTCCAAAGCCTTAATTTTTTCCTTCAAAGATAACATGTCCTCCTTAAACTTTTCTTGTATATCATGTAGATTCCCATCTTGGAGGTATATTCTGTCTGTTACCTTATCAAAACTTTGTGATAACGTCTGAATGTCAAATTCAACAGCCTGAACCCTTTCAGGTAACTTTCTTGTACCCTTGGATATGGAGTCAATTTTGTCTATCATAGTATCCACTTGTTCAGATAACCTCTGATTTTCAATAATTTTAATCCTGTCAATTAGTTGTTCATTATTAGTTCGTAAAGATTCTATCGTTCTTAGGAGTGCCATATTCTTCCTTAATGATAGAATATGGAAAAGAAAACTAAAACCTAGTAACAAGCAAATTAAGGTATCCCCATAATCATATAAACCTTGTGTGATGTAATCCATTGTATTAGTAAACAAAGCAGTAAAATTTGCGTTAGAAACGAAAACTGCCATATTACCTATTATCCAGCAGGTGGCGCTGTTGCCGAGTTGCAACGAAAATGGGGTCCTGTTTCAGTGTCTGCCTTAGTAGATGTTAAAAACTGGAAAATGCGAGTTTCTCAACAAAGTAAATGTAATTAAATCAATTCCATAGATGGAACCAGAAACTCAGAATCCAGGGGTAGAGAAGAGCAACCTGGAAGCCACTTATGCCTCCACATGATAGAGTCACCCAGAGGGGTTGCAGCTTTCGGCAACTGCCAATCGCGTGCTCTGGTTCACGCCACTTAAGAGCTGTGCTTGCAAGGGAGATTTAAAAATGACTCAGAAAAGAGCAAACCACGTGGGCGGAGACTACGCAGGCCTGTGGAGTTTAAATCCACGTGGGGAGACAGACGATAGGGTACATGGGGACTGGAAGTCAATCTGAGGTGTTTAAAGGGAAAATATAAGTAACTGCAGCAAAAAAAGCCACTGCGTGATAATTTATGTTAAACTGCTGGCTCCACGCACAAGGCACAGGCCCCAAGGCACAGGCCGTGGCTGAGGGAGGGAGGGCTTGCACCCAGCCGAGCGGGAGAAGGAGGGGTCCTAAAACCAAACGTTGGGCGCCAGACGAAGGTGAAGGCGTAAGTCACAAACAATCCCACACCAGTTTGGAATTATGATTAATAGAATGGTTATTTATTTAAGGGGAAAAAACTTACAGATCACCTTCCCAGACACACACGTCCTGACACGCACACACCTGAGAGCTGTCGTCTGACGTACACATACACGTCATGACACGCACACACCTGAGAGCTGTCGTTTGACATCCACACACATGTCCTGACACGCACACACCTGAGAGCTGTCGTCTGACATCCACACACACGTCCTGACACGCACACACCTGAGAGCTGTCCTCTGATGTCCACACACACGTCCTGACATGCACACACCTGAGAGCTGTCGTCTGACGTACACACACATGTCCTGACATGCACACACCTGAGAGCTGTCCTCTGACCTCCACACACATGCCCTGACATGCACACACCTGAGAGCTGTCCTCTGACCTCCACACACATGCCCTGACATGCACACACCTGAGAGCTGTCCTCTGACCTCCATACACATGCTGACTAGGTTCCTCTTTCATGGGGGCCTGGTGTGTAGAAGCCACAAATGGCAGCTTCTCTTGTGTGTATACAGCCTGCCGCATGAATGGGTTCCCACAAGAGGCTTGAAACAGTTTGCTTCTGACAGATGTTCATGATCTCGGCGATGCTCCCAAGCGTAGACAGGTGTGCAAGGGGATTCTAGGAAGCCTGGAGCTCATACTAATTGTAACATCATGTCCATCTGCACCAAATTGCAGGTAAGAGTGTGATTGAAGTTGTTTAAGTTCCCCGGCCACTAGGAAAGCCGGATCTCAGACAAGTAGGCTTAACCAAATTTAAAGCAGGTGAATCAGAAGTCGTGCGCAGTTTGAATAAAGAACGGCCCCATAGGCTCATATATCTGAAGGCTTGGTCCTAGTTCAGGAAAGGGGTCATCGAAACCTAAGGGAGCCTAATGAACGCTCCTCTCCTTGACCGAGGTTAACTGGAGCCTTGTTTGCTGATGACAGAAACCCAGCTCTGAGTGGCGTTAGGCAAACAGGGAATGGACTGGCTCACACAGTACGTTCAAGGTGCAAAACAGGCAGGAAAGAGCATGCACACGTGTCACATGGCACACATGTAGGTCGAGCCAGTGTCACCTACCCAGAGCCACAGAGGAAATAGCACAGACACAAGCTGTCACCTGCTGCCACTTTGCAACCACGCAGAAGGAGACCATGACAAACACTTGTGAAGAAGAGGGTTTTCACACCATCCAGGATCACTCAGCTGTTTTTTTTGGTTCACCAAATTGTGTATTACCCAGCTTCTAGTTAGCGGGTCAACTCCACATTTCCAGCTCTGGTGGGGCTCATCCCAGCAGAGCCAGGATAGAGAACCCAGGAAGAGACCGTGAAAGCTTGACATCTTGGTGTACAGCATTATTTTCTTTTTTTAAAAAGATTTTATTTGCCGGGCGATGGTGGCACACGCCTTTAATCCCAGCACTTGGGAGGCAGAGGCAGGCGGATCTCTGGGAGTTCGAGACCAGCCTGGTCTACAGAGCTAGTTCCAGGACAGGCTCCAAAGCCACAGAGAAACCCTGTCTCGAAAAACCAAAAAAAAAAAAAAAAGATTTTAATTATGTATACAGTGTTCTGTATGCATGCTTCCACCCCAAAGGAGAGCTACAGATGGTTGTGAACCACCATGCGGTGTCTGGGAACTGAACTCAGGACCTCCGGAAGAACAGCCTAACCTTTGAGCCATCTCTCCAGCCCCCGACATTATTTTCAAAGACAAAACATTTAAAGAAGAAAATGTCCAAAATAATTGAGAACATTAGAACATTGTGTCCCCCTTTCCTGTGTCTCTACTTGTCCTATGTCAATATTGTCAATTTAGCCCCTGTCCGGTGGGCCAATAGTGAGGCCCCAGACATCCCAGTATGTGGGATCTGTTTTGGTCACCACCCAAGCTTGAACCAATCACACCACTTCAGAAGTGGAAGGGGACAGACATTAATATTTTCTTGTTTCTCCGGAACAAAAAAGACTTCTTTTTTCTTTTTCTTTCTTTGGTTTTTCAAGATAGGGTTTCTCTGTAGCTTTCGAGCTTGTCCTGGAACTCGCTCTGTAGACCAGGCTGGCCTTGAACTCACAGAGATCCGCCTGCCTCTGCCTCCTGGGTGCTGGGATTAAAGGCGTGTGCCACCATCGCTCTGCTATGAGAAGACTTATTAGTGGGTGAATCATGCTTTAGATAAAGAAATAGATTTCTATTCCCTCTTCATCCAAGTCCAACCTTTGCCTAAATTCTGGTAAATTGCCTGCGAGGAAAACTACCCCCGGCTTTTCACTCACACCTTCCCTTATCCCCTCCTGCCGTGGTCAGAATGGAGACGTGGTGGTGAGCATCACAGTGTGTAAACAGTGCAGCTCCGTCCGAGAAATGGGGCCCTGACCCTTCCTCCACGGCTTTGTCAAACCGCTGCTCTTACAGCCTCCGGACTGTAGTAGACCTCCAAACCTTAGCACAGCTGACGCCATGAAGGAGCCCAGCATGGAGGCATCATTACCTACCAAAACAAACCCCGATTCATCAAGGTCTATGTAGCTCTGGAAAAGCCCCTAAATGTTCTGACTTTGACTTCTGGCTTCTGCGGTTCTGCTTTGCTCAGCTCTTCTCGCTGGCTGATGTGTGTCAACCAGGATGTAGTTTTGGTCTTAGAGGAGTAAAGGCACGGGGCTGCACTTGGGTCCCGAATACCCAGTTTGCTAACAAAGATTTTATTTTGGCTTGAACCTGTGTCTTAGTGGCCTTCCCTGCTACTAAGCCACAACACTGACAGACAGCACAATTATGGTTGCAATTAAACCACACACATGTACTGAAAATGTGTGTCATATAACCCGGGTTTTCTTCTACACAGCTGCCTAGAATTACATCACATATCTGACACTATGGATTCAAATAGATCATTGCATTTATTGATATGTACCCCACTTGGCCTTAAAAATTTGGAATTTCGGGGCTGGAGAAATGGCTCAGAGGTTAAGAGCATTGCCTGCTCTTCCAAAGGTCCTGAGTTCAATTCCCAGCAACCACATGGTGACTCACAACCATCTCTAATGGGGTCTGGTGCCCTCTTCTGGCCTGCAGGCACACATACAGACAGAATATTGTATATATTTAAAAAAAATTGGAATTTCATAATATTAAGAGGCATGTATTTTCCAGTCTTTATTAGTTTTTGATTTTATTTCTAAGGTAGCTAGCTACCTTTTCTTTTTGAAGGCAAGGTGACTTGGATGTCACACTACCGACTCCCACTTCCAAGTGCTTGTCTCTTGACGATTTTTGTTTTCATTTATTTTTAAATGATTTTGGAGGATTAAGCTAGAGTTAACGCACTCATACTGAACAAATGCTTTTCCACAGGGTCACATCTCCAATCCATTGTTATGTACTTTTTAAAATTGAGATTTATTTCACATTCCATAAAATCCACTCTTTCAGGTATGCAATTTATGGCTTCAGCAAATCTGAAAGGCTATGAAATTGTCACTACTATGAAGCTCCAGAACATTCTAGCTGCCCTGAAAGGGACTCTGTAGACATGAGATTTTGGGACTGTTCCCCACAGCCAGGCTCAAACAGACTTTCTACACAGCCAGGCAAAAGGATGCCATATGGTTCAGGATCAAGAAGAACAAGAATAAGAACAAGGTTTGCTGCATCCGGACCCTTTACAGCCTGGTGTACGGAGGGAGGAGGACACGGACCAAGAGAAGTCAGAGACACTGAAGCAGTCCCTCTCCCCTGGCTTGGCAGTGCAGGAGCTGAAATGAAGCAGACATCCGGCTTTGGACCGGACTGTATTAAAACACCGAAAAGCAACACGAACACACAAAAGGACTCCGCGCCTGTTAGCAGTGGTGCCCAGGAGCTCCAGGCAACAGGGAATCTAGAATCTAGTTCCTGTCACAGTGCATTGGCCTGTGTATTTCGTATAACTGGACTCACACTGTCACAAACAGGTAGCTGGGACTCTTTGCTTTATCTGGAGAAAAACCTTGAAACTGCAAGGAACAAGTACCCTTAGTGCTGACTGTCCTGCGTGTCAGACCCAGAGCTAGGGGCTTATGTCTCCAAGCTTTCGAAGCCAATCAAGGTAGAAGTTTACCACTTTTAGTACCAATATCAGGTGGTTGGAGTTACAGCTCCTGAGCTTGGGGTGTTGGGACTCTCGGCTCTGTGACACTTGTCAGTGAGCTCCAACACTTCTAGTAGCTGGGGCTTTCAGCATTTGTACTTTGAGCTCCTATCTTTAGATATTCACAGCATTTCTGGCCTCACACTCACAGAGATCCTGCTGCCAAGCGTAGGATTGTAGGCGTCAGCCACCAAGTTTGGCTCCTTGTGGTGTCTCTCCTTGGTTGTATTTGGGATTCTTTGGTGGCAATCTAGAGTTATATAGTTCTTTGGGCGGAGGGGATGGGGCAAAATCTTATATAGCCCAGGCTGGCCTTGAATTAGCTATATAGCCAAAGAAGACCTTGAACTCCTGACTCTTCTGCCTCCACATTTGAAATGCTTGGTGGACCAGCTGGCGTTATAGTTCTGAGACTTCAGGGTAGGGGCCCTAGCTCTTGGTAGCTCGCGGTAACTCAGCTACTTTCTTGATGTCAATATTGTTGTCCTCACCAGAAGTGGAAGCCAGAGTCCTTTGTGTCTGACCTGTGCAAGTTGTGATAAAAATCACGAACGTAAAGAGCTGCTCCGTGCACTGGGATGGAGGGAATGCATAGGTGAGATGCATCCTAGCCTAACCCGGAAGCAGTGGAAACAGCTCTCTTTGCGAGGAACTGGCATACAGCCGTGAGAGAGAGGGACATGGCCTGCTTGTCTGGTGATTCTCATCCCACCAACCAGCCCTGTATGTGCACAGCAGCTGTCCTTTTCTCTGGTTACAGGCTTTACACATATACCAGTCACAGGTCAAGGTTACAAACGAATCCCAAACCTGGTGTGTCAATCACGGGCTTTTTTTTTTTTTCCTGACTCACAGGGGAAGTGCGCCACCTTCTGTTGGAAGTGAGGATAGCTGCAGCTGTACAGGGTCATCTAAAGTACTTCACTGTCTTTGCTGCGCGGAGGGAGTCCTCTGGTGCCAACCTAAGGTACCTGGAGGGATCGGCTGGAACACACTTGCCTCAGGCTGTCCATGAAGTGCTCAAAGCAGCCACAGTCTTATGAGGACGGTCAGGCTGGTCTCCACAAGAGGGGCTGCTCAGCTGACGGCTCCCAGGTATGTACAGGAAGGGTCTGAGAGCTGCCAACCCAGCAGCAGCCCAGCTTACCTAGGGAAACGTGAACATTGAAGGGTGCTTACAATACAGACCAGACCCAACCTTTTATTTATTTATTTACTGACAGGGTTTCTCTGCATAGCCCTAGCTGGCCTGGAACTCGCTCTGTTGACCAGGCTGGCCTGTGGACAGACACCTGAAGCTCGAGAGCTGGGTTAAAGGCAAGCACCGCCGCCCTCTCCTCTACTCGTTTCCATGGCCGCATCACACACACTGCATGGACACAGCGCATTTCCATGGCCGCATCACACACACCGCATGGACACAGCGCATTTCCATGGCCGCATCACACACCGCATGGACACAGCGC
>NW_004949197.1:1100630-1110206 GCF_000317375.1 Microtus ochrogaster
GCATCACACACACCGCATGGACACAGCGCATTTCCATGGCCGCATCTCACACCTCACACACACAGTGCATTTTCTTGCCCGTCCCTTAGCTGACAGACGTGTCGGTGGCTCTTATTTTTTTTTAGCTTTTATGGAAGTGTAGCTGCCAACAGCTGTGTACAAAGTGGGAGAGCTCTCAGTCCGCGAAGTGTTTGCTGTGCAAGCATGAGGGCAGGAGTTTGGTCGCAGCACCCACGTTAGGAGACTCTGGGCAAGTCTGTAGCTACAGTTCCAGGGTCCTTGGGGATCCCTGTGCCAGCCTAGCCAATCAGTGATGCAGGAAGACACCAGTCAGTGTGTGAATGCTCACATACATACAACTGCCTTTGCCCTCCTAGCGTGCCTACGCTCATATGCCTATCTCCTCCCACAGCAACGCACATATATGTAATTAATAAACTAAAAAAAAAACCCAAATAAGACGATAAAACCAACTGTTTATTGCTAGCAGGTGACTGGGAGAATTGACAGGACAGGAGAACTGCGCTGGGCTCTGGTGGAGGTAGGAGCTGCCGGAAGCAGCTGCAGCTAGCCTCCTGAGGTTATTCCAATCTCTATACTTCCAAGGAGAGACCCCGCCCCCCATCAAGTTCAGACCACTGAGGATGAGGCACTGGCTGGATGGTGTCGCTGAGCCTTAGGAGGTGGCAACTGGTTAGGGAGACTTCCCAGTGCAGAAGGAATGGCAACCCGCGCAGCCAGATCTGTAAAAAGGTCGCTCCGGTGGCACCGACAGGCCAAAGGTGTGAGGAAACCTGCCTGTTGGTGCTGCGCAGGGTGTGTGTCTGTGTGTGTGTGTGTTCCTAGAAAGGCCAAGCGTGGTCTGCACAGCAGAATGCAGAGCGCAGAGCACAGAAGGCTGCATTTGCAGGCCAGAGAGAAGGGTTTCATAACCAACCTCACCCCACACCCCCACCCCGCCCCTGCTACTCTGCGTCAAATCATTCTCCACCTGTTGTGCTTCCAGACTAGAGCAAAGCGACCCTACCCTGTGACAAGCTGCGGGTTTCTTCTGTGCAAACAAAACCATTTGTATTCTCTTCCCACAGTGAGAAGACACCCGGTCAAAATTTATCAGCGGGTGACTTTCATAGCCTCCCTTTCTGGAGAGAAGTAGAGTTGACAAAATAAACAACCAACAAAGAAACGCCCTCGCCCAGGCCTCGGTGGAAGGGATCCAACTCATTCTCCACGGTCCAAAGGCAGATACCTCTCCCCTGGCTTCAGTGGGTGATCTTGCAATAGTGGTAGGCTTGCTAACCTCCTGCTTATTCAGGCTAGAAACCGGGTCTGTGCGTCTGAAACTGGGCCCTTCTACGGGGGCCTTGTCGAGTTGACCTCTTGTCTTGCTCTTTGAAGTTTGTCCAGGGCATGTAGGGACCACAGGAAATCAACCAACCAACCCTTCGAGTCTTTTGTCTTCCGCAAGTCTCTCCACCTGTTTTGACACGGTTGCCCACGCCATCCCATGGCTTCAGGCCCCGCCCTGCTAGCTTTGTCAGTTTGCCTGGATGCACGCTCCTGTCACGGTTTGGACTCAACACTTGGCCTTAGCAGAGGCTTTAGGACGCTCCTTCTAGTGAGTGGTGAGCTCTCTGTTCCTGAGACCTCCGCTAGGGCCAGCCCAGGGCTAGGACAGCTGGTTCTGCAGGATCAGGCTCAGTAGCCACACAGTAACATCCCTGTCCACACACTCTCCGGCTTCCATTTCCCGTTCCCGTGCTGTACAAGTTCTTAGCTTTCCTCTCTCACCTGAGGCATTCACGCTCTTGTGAATTCTTCCCTGTGTCTTATCCAGACAGCTGGCCAGTCCCCTCAGAGAAGCGAGACCTGTTCGTTTACGGACAGTGCAGACTCCTTATAGTTCTTAGAGGTGCCCTGGAATATCTTCCTTTCTTCCCCTTCCACTGACTGGCCATGTTCCAACCCAAGACTCTCACCCTATGCGATAATATCTTTGATCTGGAGGACACTGGGACATGGGAGACTAGACCTCATTTAAAGGCTTTACAGAAATCTGTGCACGTGTGCAGTGTCTGTCTGTGTCTCTCTGTGTGTGTATGTGTTCACACGGGTACGGATGCACTTGCAAATGCGTGTGTGGAGGCCAGAGGACCATCTTGAGAGCCATCCTCAGGAATGCTGTCCATCTCCTTTGAGACAAGGTTTCTCATTGGCCTGGATCAGGAATGCTGTCCGTCTCTTTTGAGACAAGCTTTCTCTTGGATCTCACCAATTAGGGTGTACTGTCAGGACAATAAGTCTTTTTTTTTTTTTTTTTTTTTTTGGTTTTTTCGGGACAGGGTTTCTCTGTGGCTTTGGAGCCTGTCCTGGCACTAGCTCTGTAGACCAGGCTGGTCTCGAACTCACAGAGATCCACCTGCCTCTGCCTCCCAAGGGCTGGGATTAAAGGCGTGCGCCACCATCGCCCGGCAGGACAATAAGTCTTAGGAATCCTCGTGCTTTCCCAGCACTGGGATTACAAACACCTACCACTGGCCTTGAACTCAGGTCCTTGAGATTGTAAGGCAAGTGAGTTACTGATTGAGCTATGTTCCTGGCCCAAAAGATGCTTCTTGTTAAATTTAAAAACCTATTTTAAGAAACTTTGATTTAATTTTATGTGCATGAGTTATGAACACGTGTATGTCTTCAATTTGGTTTAGGAGGCAGTCAGATCTCTGTGAGTTCAAGGTCAGCCTGGTCTGTGTAGAGAGCTCTAGCCCAGCAAAGGCTACTGAGGCCTTATCTCTAAAAAGAAACATTTAGGTTCTCAACAGTGCTCTACTCCTGGCCTGGTACCCTCAGGGAGCGTTAAGTTCAAATAATACATTTGTACTTAGTTCCTTCTACTGCCAGGACCCATCCTTGTAGCGTGGGTGGATCTGGTTTGTTTTTTTTCTTCCCTATGCAGTACCTGAAGAGACCAGAAGAGGGCATCAGATCCCGTGGAATTGAGTGCAGACTGTTTTGAACCCAGGTCCCTCCACAAGAGCAACAAGTGCTCCTAACTGCGGAGTCATCTCTCCAGCCCCTTCCTTTTAATTCTTTGAGCTCAAAGTCTTGGCAAAGGCAAGAAATTAGACTTCTATTTTTTTGTTTCGTTTTTGTTTTTATTTGAGATAGGGTTTCTTCATGTAGTATTGGCTGTCCTGGAACTTACTTTGTAGGCCAAGCTGGCCTCGAACTCAGAGATCTCCTTGCTTCTGCCTTCCAAGGGCTGAGATTAAAGGCATGCACCACCACGGCCGGGTGTGTTCATATTTCTGTTAATGTCACTTATTGGCCAGTCTTTAACTTCCTTGTCGTCTTGGAGCTTATAGTAGGAAGCACCTCTTTCTTTTCTGATTGGGTTCTCAGCATGATGGCTAAGGTATTCTTTGGCCTAGATGACGCGTAAGAGGAGCAATAAACAATGACAGGAAGGCCAATTTAAGTGACAAGAACATTCAAAGCCGGGCAAATAAAGACAATTAATAACTCCAGAAAAAATATACTTGGAACTTGGCAATGATTGCGTTATCATTGGATGTAATGCGGCCTGCCGTTCCGTCCCGTTCTTAGCCTCTGTTTTAGGAGGGGAGGAGCCGATCGATGACACAGGTTGAAATATCATGGTCCACAGGAAGAATCAACAAAATGATACCCAACCAGAATGCCACATGATTGTGCTGTTTAAATAATGTGGCAGAAATAAAGAGTCCGCTGAAGAATCCAACTCACGGTCCTGTGTGGAGGGGAAGTGGGGAGGGAAGGAAGCAAATCTGCTTGTCTCAGTGTTGTCACAGGTCTACAGACACATGTCACTTAGTTAAGGAGACACAAACGTGCCAGTGGGAGGTCGTCCTTGTACTAAAACCATGGAGTGTACTATACAAACTTAGACGGCCATGACATCATGAGGTCATGGAATCTTCCGGACCACCACCATGTGTGATCTGTCATGGGTAGAAACTTTGTGATGCAGGATCCGGCAGTGTTTGGCTGTCCGTGGCCCTATGATGTTTGTAAAAACCATACTTTCGAATGCAATGAGAGAGAAGGGTTTTGTTATTTCTGGAAGCATTCTTATGCTGCAAAACTTAAATTCATGTTTTGGGGAAAATACCAGTAGAATAAAGACGAAAAGAACAGCAAGTCCCTCGCTCCCCAAAGATAACTGCCGATAATTGCCATGGAGATTGCAGGTGAGAAAGCTTCCTCTGGTCCAGGAAGTCACCCGACACATTTCTTCTGCAGCTCAGGACTCAGTTAACTCAAACGGTGTTAGGGGAGAAGAACAAGAAGCAGCCCCTGTCCCTCCATTCTGTCACAGGTTAGACTTTTACTACAAGGGAAGCAGTAGCAACATTTTTCATTGCCTTGAGACATCTTTGCCTTAATTTTTTAATTACATTTTTTTTTTAATCTGGGGGAACATGGGTACCATGGTGTGCACGCAGTGGCCAGAGGACAGCTTGTAGAAGTCAGATCTCTCCTTCCCACCATGCGGGTTCAGGTAATTAAATCAATCCAGCTGGCTGCAAGCAGCAGGCCTCTTTACTCAGTGAACCAAATCTTCGGGTCACTTTCACTTCCTATTAACAAATCAATATTGTGCCAGTGGAGCTTAACCCTTGCATCCCCAGAAGCAGTGGGAATCGAGGAAATTTTGCCGAGGCCAGTAATACATTCCATAAGAAACAGACACAGTCCAATCGGTAATCTACTAAGTTTAATTCTTGTTATATACTTACCACAAGAGATAACAGGCTTTGACTTTGGTAAGAGTAGAGCCGGGTTATCCTGGCCCTGGCTTCAGACTAAAGGTAGGGACCAGTATATCCTGATGACTCCCAGATCAGTGGTTCCTTGCAACTTTGTAATCCTAATAATAACAATTAAATTATAGATTGAGCGTTTTGGTGAACGCCCATGATCCCATCACTTAGAAAACTGAGACAGCAGGATTGTAATTTTGAGGCTACAGGGATAAATAGCAGGACCTTGTCTTTGAACAATTAAAATGAAGAAAATCAAATTATGTACATTTTAAGGCCAATTTGGATCAAGAAAGTCGTAATTTCTCCTTTTATAGAAATATCATGAAGGATAAAAAAAAGTAGAGAAGGCAAATTGGTGGGAAAGTGTTTTGTACCCGAGTTACTCACTGGGGGCTGCAACCCGCTCAGCCCTGTGGTTGCAAAGTGGTACGAAGGGAAAACAAAGGCTTGGCACAGGTCCCTGGAGATGGCCATTCGGGTCTTCTGGTCAATCCCTTATTCGTAGGTGGTTGTTACTGTTGGCGGGCTGGATTTAGGCTCACAGGAACTAGGTAATTTAAAATTCTATGTCCGCGGAATTCCTGGGTGACATGTCCTCTCCCACTAGCTGCAGGCCAGCAGCAGTGTCTCTCCCGGGCAGGGCAGCCGATCCCCTGGCATGGCAGGAAGTCCTCTGCCCACTCCAATCTTCCATGCTCACCACAGTGTGTTGAGTACGCGGGTAACACGTGCCCACGTCATGTTCCAGGCCTGCTTTCTTGGTGATTTGCCTTGCCCTCACAAACCCAGGGTTCATGACACTATCTGTGACGCTTGTCTAGGTTGGGTTCCTTGTCGTCTCTTAGCTGAACATCAGGAGCTTCCGGAGCCTCAGCTAGTGACTCACTACGCGCATGCGTGAGTGAGGTGGCGATGACTGACTGGCCGCCCAAGAGAGCGAGGAAGGAATGAAGACCTCAAGCCTGATTCCACGTCAGTGACGGCTACTCGTCCCCTCAAACTCTGTGTTTGTTTTACTGTATTTTCACTGACCCCAAGTAATTCTTACAAATGACCTTGCCATTAGTTAAAAACGTCTAGAGCCAAATCCAGACTTGGGAGAATCCAAATATGTCCTGACCAGTGGGACACGAACGGAGATCCTGAACCCTGGATGGACGAGGAATGAAAGGGGCAAGAGACACGAGAAACGGACAGCAAGACTGTGTTCTGATCAAGCTGTCAACTTTATTTTTTTCTCATCTCAGGAGCATTCTATAGCAAACAGGCAGGAGGGTAGGATGCTGGAATGTCAGGTCTAGAGACGTCTCTAGCTGACGACGGGAAGAGATAAGGAGATACTGAGGGTTTGTGACTAACATCGGGAATGTTAATTACTTCTGAAGCCTGGGGCCTACAGGTCTCACAGGGAGATAAGACACTGGGTTATTTTCCTAGGCCCCAAACTTGCCCTACGGAGGCTTCTGAATAGCTTACTTAACTTGTGACTAAGATGGCAGTAACCAAAATACAGGTCTTTGCTCTTGGCACAAATACATGTCCTTTGAATACAAGACCTATGCTTCATAGCCAGGAATGGTGGCTCCTGCCTATAATCCCAGTACTTAGAAAGTGGAGGCCAAAAGTCCCAGGCCAGCCTTATTTCAGATAAAAATAGCTACATGCAACTGGCACACACACATACTTGCACACATGCATAAACACACACATATACAAACACACACAAAACACACACACACCAAAATTTTAGGTCTCCTTGGCCACCCTGGAAACAGTGTCAAATTACTTGAAATGAAATAATTTTCTCGTTAGTGAAACTTAGATTTAGGACAATTTTTTTTTTGTTTTTTGTTTTTTTTTTTTGTTTTTTGAGATAGGGTCTTCTGTATCCCAGTCTAGATTTGAAGTTGCTGTGTAGTTGAAAAGGACCTTGAATCCCTCATCATCTTGCTTCCACTTCCTGAGTGCTGGAATTACAGGCGTGTATATTCTACCATGTCAGGTGTATGCAGTGCTGGGGATTGAACCTAGAACCTCTTGCATGCTGGGTGAGCAGTCCACCCGGGAGACCCAGACCCAGCCCGAGCCCCCACCCCCACCTCAGCCCCAGCCCCCGCCCCAGCCCCAGCCCCGAGAACTGTTGAGAGATGGTAAAGTACAGAAATGGCCAGGCATATCAAACTATCTCAAACTAAATGTCGGAACAATCTAGAGGGAGACGGTCTGTGATATATATTCTTAAAGCACGTGAGAAACTTTGATATGGCAATAATTTTGTAGGATAGATTTACAGATTCCTATTCTAAGTCAATTTTAACTGAACAATGGGTATTTGATTTGACTTGAGATTTTAATATAAAAATGCTCTTCTATTCATAAACCAAGTTAGAAAACTTCATTTGCTGGATCTGTATCATTGGATTCATAAGGCTATTTAGGGTTTAATCAGTCACACAGTTGACATGCCTTCAAAGGAATATGTTAGATTAATGAACACAGATTGCATTTTTCAAGGGAGTTTAATTAACAAAGGGAAATATTAATCAGAGTCTCCCAGGGATTCCAGTTATCATGCTTGAGAGGCTGAGGAAGGATAAAGTTTAAGGCTTTATTCTTTATGTTGGGAAACATAGTGAAAGCTAAGAAAAAAAATAGCCAGGCGGTGGCGCACCTTTAATTCCAACATCCCTGAGGCAGAAGCAGGGGGTTCTCTGTGAGTTCAAGGTTAGTCTGGCTTACAGAACAAGTTCCAGGACAATCAGGGCTGTTACACAGAGAAACCTTGTCCCCCAAACCCAAAAACAAATAAACAAATAAGCCTCAGCACATTTTACAAATAAAAATAAACTATGAAAGGAAAATTACTTTAAGCTACAATTTAAACAAATTAACTATAACTCTTAATAGTCAAAGAAAGCCCGAGGAAATACCTTTTCCCTCACAGATGCACCTTGCTCAAGGAAATGGATGCACACAAACTCCCAAAGATCACGTAGCACCTGCCATTGAGAGACTGGAAGCTGGAGGGACCAGGGACCCAGTGGGCTCCCTGGAAAAGAAACTGACCTTGCTCACGTGCCGTGGACAGACCTGACATCTTCATTGTTTGGGAAATAATGGATGTGTTCAGTATAGGTGCAAACTTCTCCCAGAGTAGTTTCTCTCCATGGCTGGTGGAGTCCATAGACATGGAACCTAACGATTGAGACATTATTGCCCAACACTTAAACGAACGAATTAGTCAAGCATGTGTTTTCTATATAACTTTGCTACATTGTCAACATCAGGTATTCCTTTAGAAGCACATGCGAGCCTAGAGGTTAAAGAGAATATGAAATGTCACAGGCAGCTATGACCTATATTTTTTTTCCCTCAACAAAACAGGCCACTAGGCAGACAATCACTGGCAGTACCCTGGTGATGCTGGCACTCACAGGCACACATGCAGACAGGGACACAGACCACAGGTAGGCACACACAGGCCTGCAAGGCTGCTGGGCAAAGGCAAAAGTCGAAAAGCATTCTCCTCTCACCTCAAGGTCATGTTTATACAGAGTCACATGAAAGAGTCATTTTGCCAGAATCATTACGTAATAGACTACATCACTGTTTACTTTTGGGTTCCAGGGTCCCCCGCATATCCTGAGTCAACCACATTTTAGCTGATTCATACCAGATACGTCAGCATCATGACGTCCAAACAGAAACTGGCCCACATGTCCTGTTTCCTTCACTGTGCACAGTGTATGTGCAAATATCATTCCATTTTGTTTAACACATGCAGAGTTTGATGCTATGGGTCTTGGAACCCGATCGCCATGGATACCAAATGATTAAAGGTCTTTAAGAAGCTGCATTTTGAGAATCACTAGCCAGACAAGTTTTTTAAACTAAGGACACAACGTTCTTGTCATTAATCAGCTCGTTTGTGCGTGCTGAGTCTCACGGCAGACATGGAGGGAGACTCAGGCCTGGGCTCTGAAGATTTCCGGACATGCCCTAATCATGGCACGGTACTTGCAGTGGGAGTGAGGTGATATCCTGCTCACCCTTAGTCAAGCCATGAAAGGCTTACTGGTGTGGGTTCTGAGTAACTTAGTGCGTGTTTTCAACTTGAAAGCAGGAAAGAAGACAGTTAACTCCAATACCCTAAAGTCCCTAAAGACTAAAGAGTTTCTGGGCTGCTCCTTATAGATGGGTCTGTCATTTATAGACTACTCCCAACCCCTGCTGAGCTGGGCACATTGCATATGTGTGGTGGTCTGGATGAGAATGGCTCCCCCAGGCTCAGGTATGGGAATGTGGGGTCCCCAGAATTGTTTGGGAAGGATTAGGAGGAAGTGTGCCACAGTGGGCAGGCTTTGAGGTTTAGAAAGTTCACGCCATTCTGAACTAGTTCTTTCTGCCCTGTGGTTGTTGCCTCTACGTGTCAACTCTCAGCTCCAGCTGCAGCATGACGACCGGCCTGCCATGCTCCCTGCCGTGATGGACCCGAGAAAACATGGCAAACACACAGTTTCACTGAGTCAGACCGCAGCTCTTGGCTTTTTGAGACAGTTTCCATATATAGCCTAGTCTAACCTTACACTCACCAGGTAGCCCAGGCTAACCTCAAACTTGTGATCCTTCTGCCTCTGCCTTTATTGTTTTTTTTATTTTCTTTTTCTTATTTATTTATTTATTGAGGATTTCTGCCTCCTCCCCGCCACCGCCTCCCATTTCCCTCCCCCTCCCCCGATTAAGTCCCTCCCTCATCAGCTTGAAGAGCCATCAG
>NW_004949197.1:1111995-1116627 GCF_000317375.1 Microtus ochrogaster
CCCCCCAAAAAAAACCTAAACGAACCAGAATGCCAGCTGGACATGTTGGCACATGCCTGTAATCCCAGCACTTGAGAGGCAGAGGGAGAAGAAGCAGGAGGAGCTCAGGAACAGCCTTGGTTATACATCTAGGCCAGCCTGGTTGCTTAAGACTCTGTCTCAGCAAAAACTCTCAATCAGGGCTGGTGAGACGGCTTAGCGGTAAAGGTACCTGCTGCCAAAGCTGGCTATCCTTGCTCAACCAAAACAACCCACGTGGTAGGAGATCCCCCAGGAAGTTGGCCTTTGACCTCCACAGGCTGGTCATGGCATAAATGCTCTCATGCATGCTTACACATGTGCACCTCTGCGCCTGAATATATACACACATACACATCTGTGAAAAAAGATAAGAGAATAAAAACCTCCAAATTCCTGTCTGGGTAAAAGTTGAACCCTAGCTAACCTTTCCTCCCGATGAGTCCCTCACTTCCAAAGCCCTTTCCGTCAAGGTCCTCGTCTGGTACAGGAGGCAACAGCACTAAGCTAAACAGCGACACCCAATCCGTATCCCATCAGGGCAGCGTTTGAACACTGTCTTTTTTTTCCCGGGTGTTTCCAATTGTATAACGGCAGCCAGCGTACAGATCCGAGTTTTTAAAAATGAGAATGTGTTTTGTCTGAACCCTAGGACCAGAACGATGTGAACTACAAAATGTGTTAGAACAGTCACTAGTGGGTACTTAGCGATTGTGAGCGACACCCCAAGACGCCCTAGGAAGCGACTGGGAGGGTGCCCAGCCTTAAGCAAGACGATCCAAGGAGAAAGTTTGGAAAGAATGCAAGCAGTAGTTGTTGGGTAATAAAGTCCCAGTTCTGTGATGATATTTCACCTTTCAGTGAGTAGGATTCATCTTGATAAAAGCTTAGGGGGAAAACCCCACTGCTCAATGAGAAAACCACATAAGGCTCGTATATCCACTTTACAAGGGAGAGAAAAAGTATCAGTAAATAAAGAAATGTTGACGACGGACATGCCAAGTAAAACAAGAATGACTTTGCAATAACCAAGCGGTGTTTGCTTTGCCAGTTCCTGTGTCCGGGGCTGGAGAGACCTCAGAGACCTGATGCTCACACACCGCTGGCGGGGTGGTCCCCGCGTGTCTCCAGGGGCTGCACCTGTGCGCTCTTCCCAGCACATCCTTTGCCATGAAAGCCTTACTGGCTTTATAGTTATTATTGTTTGGGGACATGGTGCCACTATGTAGCCCCGGCAGGCCCCAGACTCAGGCTCCTCCTTCTTCGTCCTCCCAGATGCTGAGATTACAGGCCTGTATCACAATGCCCAGCTTTTTAGGAATACCTTTGACTCGTACATTAAAATAAAAAGAACTAGGGAGTAACTTGAGACTTTGGTTATTTCATTTTTCAAAGAGCTTTGGGGTCAGCATTCGGCTTAATTAAAAGAAGATATTCTGGTTTTTATCAACTTTTAAAAGCCCTATCTGTTGCATTAGCTAGTCCTTCCATGAAAATTTCCCAGTAAACTGACCTTTTTATTTATTTATTTTTTAAGCATCTGCCAACTCCATGCTGTCTCTTTATTGACGTCCTTTTTATTGACAGGATTTTGCCAAAGATAATATGGCCTGTTTGAAAAATTCCCCTCCCTGAAACAGGCCATTTCAGACCCAGTTTTCCCATTTGATCCTGCTCTTTTGTAAGCCAGGTGCCCTTAGAGGACACGAAAACCACAGAGCCCTTTCTCAGGCCCCAAGTGCCAAGGCTGTACGGTCGGGGTCCTTTCGGGCCTGAGTCTCCACTCTCTTTGAACTGACGTCCCTGGATCCGCTAGATGCTGCAAATGTCCCATTCACACTACGCCGTGGTTTTGGGTTAGCGGGAACTGGGGATTGCTGGCAGCAGCTGCAGTTTATTTTAAAGATAACAGGAATGGCCTTCTAGAATTATTTAGCATGAGTACCCGGATTCTGTCATTCTTCTATTTCTTGGTGCATTTAGATGACAGAAGCTTTTCTTTCTTTCTTTCTTTCTTTCTTTCTTTCTTTCTTTCTTTCTTTCTTTCTTTTTTTTTTTTGACTTTTCGAGATAGGGTTTCTCTGTAGCCCTGGCTGTCCTGGAACTCACTCTGTAGCCCAGGCTGGCCTCGAACTCACAGAGATCTGCCTGCCTCAGCCTCCTGAGTGCTGGGGTTAAAGGCGTGCACCACCACCGCCTGGTTTAAGGTTCACTCTTAGAGAAACATGATTTACTTGCAGGAAACAAGGCTTTATTACTTTCCCTATCATTCTTTCTTGGCATGTAAGAATTAAATCAGGATATGTTTGGATAAAAATGTGTTAGAATGTTTGACTTTTAAAAATTATGCAATTACATTGTATGATGTGTAAGTTGGGTGAGATACATTTCTCTCTTCAATCATTCTCATGGTGAAAACTTTCAAGTCTACTCCTCCCAGCTTTTTGTCTCGTACTGTGCGCTATTGTTAGAAGTTGTTACCGTGCTGCAGTTGTGCCCTGTGGCTTCTTGTTCCTCTGCAGCTGTAGCTCAGAACCCGCCTGTCACCCCGCACTGTGTGTTTAAACAACCGCACCTCCAGTCACTGCTTCCATAAATCGTAAATATGAGTGTATTTTGTGGCTTAGACAGCCCTTCCATCATTACCTTGGCCAGCGGGTGACTATAGAAAGAAAAATTGATTCAAAGAAAACTTACATATGTGTATTCTTAGACTCTGCCTCATTGATTTGGGAGTGCTGTATCCATCTGCAATCTAGGCTAGATCCCCGTCCCCTGACTCTCCTTTTGAGACAGGGTCTCACTATTGTACCTCTGGCTGGATTGGAGCTCACTCTGTAGACCAGGATGGCCTCAACCTCAGAGATCCATCTGCCCCCTGAGTGCTGAGATTAAAGGGGTGCACCACCATTCTGGGTTTAGACCCCAATTATTGTCCTTTTCTCTGGTGTCCAACTGCGATTCTCCAAACTAACACTAGTGATTTCTTTTTTCTATTCTTCTAGTTTGGAATCACTTATGTCAAAGCTGTCTTGTCCTGAAGCCCTGCAAGCTGGTTGGTGGCCGGATTAAAGACTTGTAAGAAATACAAGTCTTTCTGAGCCTTTCTGTTCTTCATACCTGTGACTGTCTGGATCACTCAGGAATGACGTTGAAATCGTCCTTCAAACACACAACAGATTATAGTGGAACATGCCAGAACACAAGTAGAAACCTTCTCCATCGGCAGTCCTAAGACTGAAAAATAGAGCTCACACTTCGTCATGACTTCTTTCTTCTCTTGTTTCTATAGAAACAACTCTTGTTGAAGATCTGACTGCTTGAGCCCTACAGTGACCTCCCGTGCCTGCACACAGTACCCTGAAATGAGATGTGTGACTATAGATTGGGAGACTGCTCTGGCTTCTTTCAGGGAATTTGGTTCAATGGCAGGGAGAGGAATGGGCTTCAGATCAGAAGATGTTGATGTTCAGAAAGTGACACCCTCTCCTACCTTCTCGCCTCCCCCACCCTTCTTTCCACTGTGAGCCATCACAGAAACCACAAGGCCTCTTCTCCAAGCCGGTCCTAGAAGCCAGAACTTCCTTTCTCCCCAGGCCAGCCATAAAAATTCCTGGAGTTGACTAAAAAGAGATAAACTCTTAAACTCCAGAGGGTCCTTCTTGCCCTGTCTCCAAGAATGAGAGGCTACAGGAAGGGACCAAGAAGAATCTGAACAGACGTGCCTTGCAGGATTTGCCCACCTCAGTCTTCAGTGATACATACACACACATGCACACACACACACATGCACACATATACATACATGCACACACGCACATACATGCACACATAGACACACATGCACACGCGTACATGCACGCACACGTAGACATACCTGCACACGCGCACATACATGCACACATAGACACACATGCACATGCATGCAAACATAGACATACATGCACACATACACCTGCATGTATGCACAAACACATGTACATGCATGCACACATTCACACACACATACATGTATGCACTCACACACACATGGCTGCCTGTGCTTCACTGAACCCAAGCGTGGAAATAGGCTCGCTTTGTAAGTCTTTGGGTCTTTAATCTGCAGACTCCATTGTCATGTCTGTTGTCATCTGTTGTTAATTTGTCTTTTGTTATGAGGATGTCTGTCAGCTATAACCCTTATAATAGGCAGACAGGCATCACTTCTTTTTACCCTTACAGTGTCTGAAGTAATTTGGTAGCTGATAAAAAATTAAACCACATAAAATAATCTATTTATTAGAAAGATATTTTAATCGTTCTCTACTGAGAACTGAAGCTGGAGAGATGGCTCGGCAGCTAACAGCACTTGCTCCTCTTCTGGAAGAGGCTGAGGTCAGGCTGGTCTACATAGCAAGTTCTAGGCCAGTCTCGGTTACACACTGAGAATCTGCTAAAGAAATGAGAGAGAGAGGGAGAGACAGAGAGACACACAGAGACACACACACACACAGAGAAAGACAGAGAGAGAGAGAGAGAGAGATATTTTAATCGTTCTCTACTGAGAACTGAAGCTGGAGAGATGGCTCGGCAGCTAACAGCACTTGCTCCTCTTCTGGAAGAGGCTGAGGTCGG
>NW_004949197.1:1117167-1118246 GCF_000317375.1 Microtus ochrogaster
AACAATGCTACCCAACAATGTAAAAGGCTGTAGGAGACTTGAACATTAACCATCATGACCTAACAATGCTACCCAACACTGCAAGAATGCGGTTTTCTTTCAAGCATATATAGAACATTTTCTTAAATAGCTGATATACGAGGTCCTAAAATAAATCTCAATTATTATTTATTTTTTCTGAGACAGGGTTTTTCTGTGTAGCCGTGACTGTCCTGGAACTCACTCTGTAGACCAGGCTGGCCTCTAACTCAGAGATTCACCTGCCTCTGCCTCCCGAGTCCTGGAATTAAAGGTGTCCGCTAGCATGCCAGGCTATAAATCTCAATTTTTAAAATATTAAAATTGCATCAAGATTGCCCTACAACCATAGAGAAATTAAATTAGTATTCAATACCCATCAACAAAAAATTTGAAAACTCCCCGAGTATTTGGAAGTTAAGACCTGTCTGAGCTGTCCTAGGATCAGAAAGAGTCACAGTAGAAAGTAAGTCTGAAGAGATGGTTCTGTGGTAAGAGAACTTAGCTCATGGCTGTGAGACCTGGGTATGAAGTCCAACACCTGGGTTGGGTGCAGCTTTGTGTGTGCTGTAGGAAGTGGACAGGAGGACTGGCTCCTTGTGTGTGCCGTGGGAGGTGGGCGGGAGGACTGGCTGGCAGCCTGGCTGCAGAAGATGAGCTCCAGTTGCAAAGAGAGATGATGCCTCAAAGAACAGAGTAAAGAGTGAGAGAGGAGGGCATGATGCCGTTCTCTGACCTCTGTGTATGCTCACACAGTACACCTGCACATCATACACACACACACACAGACCTGCACATCACACACACACACACAGACCTGCACATTACACACACACACAGAGACCTGCACATCACACACACACACACCTGCACATCACACACACACACAGATCTGCACATCACACACACGCACACACACAGACCTGCACATCACACACACGCACACACACAGACCTGCACATCACACACATGCACACACACAGACCTGCACATTACACACACACGCAGACCTGCACATCTCACACACGCACACACACAGACCTGCACATCACACACACGCA
>NW_004949197.1:1118346-1121572 GCF_000317375.1 Microtus ochrogaster
CACACAGACCTGCACATTACACACACACGCAGACCTGCACATCTCACACACGCACACACACAGACCTGCACATCACACACACGCACACACACAGAGTCCTGCACATCACACACACACACGCATACCTGCACATCACACACACATACACACACGCATACCTGCACATCACACACATGCACACACACAGTCCTGCACATCACACACACACACACATGCACAGTCCTGCACATCACACACATGTATGCACACACACCTGCATACATATCACACATACACACACGCACACACATACACACCTGCATACATATCACACACACATGCACACGCACACACACACACATACATGCACACATATGGAACTAGAATGGGATTTTTCAGCCTGTTCCATATTCAGCATTATTTCCCAACAGGGAAATGCAAACTAAACCCACTGGCGCATGCTGTCCCTACTGACTGCGTCCGAAAGACGGAATGTCCAGTGCTGCTGAGCACAGGGAGAAGTCAGAGCAAACACACATCGCTAGTGGGAACGTAAAAGGCAGCAACTGCTTTGGGAAATCTGGAAAGTTTCAAGAAGTTAGGGCAACTCACGACCCAGTTACACAGTTCCTGGGCACCTACTCGGGAGAAGTAAAAGCTGCGCTCACACAAAGATAGATCTATAGTGTTTGGAGATGAGTTCTCATGTAGCCCAGACTGGCTTTAAACCTTCGATGTGGCTAAGGCTGGCCCTTGGAGTACTGATCGTCCTGCCTCCACTTCCCACGTGCTAGAGTTACAGCAGTGCACCACGACACCGGGCTCAAAACTAGCGTTTCATGCTTTCAGTAGCATCCTTGATAGTACCCCTAAGAAGGAAAATAGTGGGTGTTCGTGCTGCAAACAGGAAGCACAATGTGGCATTGCACAGGTTATGGCTCAGCACTAAGAAGGTCACTGACATATGGAATAAGATGGCTAAATCTCCAGACACACTATTCTAAGTAAAAAGCTAGCATAAGGGACTACCTATGGTGTGCTTATATTCATATGCAGTTTCTAGTCATGGAGGCTCCCTGAGACAGGGAGTGGATCCCAGTTTCTTAGTTGGTACAAGAGAACATTTTATTTTATTTTTTTTTAAATTTATTTATTAAAGATTTCTGTCTCTTCCCTGCCACCGCCTCCCACCTCCCTCCCCCTCCCCCAATCAAGTCCCTCTCCCTCCTCAGCCTGAAGAGCAATCAGGGTTCCCTGCCCTGTGGGAAGTCCAAGGAACCCCCACCTCCATCCAGGTCTAGTAAGGTGAGCATCCAAACTGCCTAGGCTCCCACAAAGCCAGTACGTGCAGTAGGATCAGAAACCCATTGCCATTGTTCTTGAGTTCTCAGTAGTCCTCATTGTCTGCTATGTTCAGTGAGTCCGGTTTTATCCCATGCTTTTTCAGACCAGCTGGCCTTGGTGAGTTCCCAATAGAACATCCCCATTGTCTCAGTGTGTGGGTGCACCCCTTGCGGTCCTGAGTTCCTTGCTCGTGCTCTCTCTCCTTCTGCTCCTGATTTGGACCTTGAGATTTCTGTCCAGTGCTCCAATGTGGGTCTCTGTCTCTGTCTCCTTTCATCGCCTGATGAAGGTTAATATTCAGGAGGATACCTATATGTTTTTCTTTGGGTCAAGAGAACATTTTAAATGGAGAAAATATTTTATTGCTGAATTAAATGTTCTATAATTGTGTAAATTTAATAAAGGAAGGAAGGAACTAAAAGATTCACGAGGATTTACCTATGAAGAATATATTTTTGCTGAGGACTCACACAAAGGCCTGGCTTTCTCGCTGGAGCAGAGACTGACAATTGAACCATAACACACAGGCACCCTCTTCCTGTAGCAAGGGAACTCCTGGTTGAGGGCATGGCTGCCCAGAATGCAGGCCAGTTTGTGCCTTTCCCAAGGTGTGTCTACATCCCAGCCAGTGTGTGTGCGAACAAGTGAGTTGTGCAAAATGTGCCATGCCCTAAGGGAGCAGAGACCTCCCTTTCCTCGTTCCAGCTGGCTGCTGCCATCTTGGACCATAGAACGTCAGAGCAGAAAGACACAAGGCATCGTTGCCTTCACAGACAGAAGTAGCACATTTTCAGGTGGAAGAAAAATCAGTGGTCATATATGTTATCCACCGTCAGTTCTGGTGCTGTGACATACAGCTGGGAAGCCCTAGCTTTACGCTGTGGGTCAGAAACAACATTTGCATCCCTGTCTGTCTTCCTCTTACCGCATGACCTGAGTGGAAGATGCTATCGTTTTGGAGAGTGTATCTCCTCCTAACCTGAAGTGATTAATCATGAACCAGTCTTTCTCCCAGGTTAGGTCAGCCCTAGAGCCCTGAACCACTGTGTATTGATCAGAATCAATGACCTTACATACTGACATCCAACAAGAATTCTTTGAGCTTGGGTCTAATGGAGGCAAGTCTGAACTCCCATATGCTAGAGCTATGAGGTGTGGGGTGTGAGCTGGAAGCTACTGTGGTTTGTGCGGCCCCGAGGCTCAAGTTGAATTTAATTAAGAGGTCAGTCAGGGAACCTTACTCAGTAACTGGGGCTCGTGCTCTCTTGAATGAATGTCTCCATCCAGAGACTAATGGAAGAATGGATGAAGGATTCAATGGGCTACCTCGAAAGTGAGCCTGAAACTAAAACCAGTTTCATTAGTCTCAAGCCTTTTCAGTAGTACCCTTTGACCTAGGATTGGAACTCTGAACCAAAATAAACTTCTTTCTTCATAATTTATCCAGTCTTTGATTGTCTTAGTTAGGGTTTCTCTTGCTATGATAAAACTCTGAGACCAAAAACACCTGAGGAGGAGAGGGTCTGCTTCAGCTCACACTTTCAACCCTGGGGGACACCAGGGTAGGACTCAAAGCAGGAACCTAGAGGCATGAACTGAAGCAGAAGTCATGGAAGGGTGTTGCTAAATGGTTTACTCAATTTGCTTTTTTACATACCCTAGGACCACCTGCCCCAGGAGGGGCACCACCTGTTGAAAGGAGCTGAGGGCTGCGTTCCTGCCTCCTGGCTCCCGACCGCCTGGCTAGCTTATGCCCCGAAATAATTACACAGAAACTGTATTCTTTTAAACACTGCTTGGCCCATTAGTTCTAGCCTCTTAATGGCTAATTCTCACATCTTGCCTAACCCATATTTAGCAATCTGTGTAGCACCAGTCTTACCAGGAAAGATTCAGCATGTCT
>NW_004949197.1:1122064-1124323 GCF_000317375.1 Microtus ochrogaster
ACTTGTGACATTCTGCTACTCAATAATCTCTCCCATCTTTACAACAAATGGACTCTCTCTCTCTCTCTCTCTCTCTCTCTCTCTCTCTCTCTCTCTCTCTTGTGTGTGGTGTGTGTGCATGTGTATGTGTGTGTGCATCTTTGTGTGTGAGTGTACACGAGAGGAGTCCAGAGGATCATGTTCGTTGGGGGCCATCCTCCTGTCTCTGGAACAATGTCTCTGTCTGTTATGGGACTGGAACTCATCAAGTAGATCACCCAGACAGCCCAGGGACCCACCCACCTATCACTACCTCCCCAGCACTGGGGTTATAACCATGTCATGAGTCTTATGAATCTACATAGCTCTGACTGTTCTGGAACTCACTATGAAGACCAGGCTGGCCTTGAACTCACAGATATCCATCTGCTTCCTGAGTGCTGGATTAAAGGAGTGCTCCACCATGCCCGGTTCATAGAGCTTTTTAAAATTATAGGTTCTGGAACTTGAACTTGGGTCCTCACATCAAAACAAGCATTTCTCCAGGAGCCCTGGCTGCTCAGACCCATGGTACGGAGTCTCTCAACTCTATTCTATTTCTCTGTTTCTTATCAGAGCAAAGCTCCTCAAAGGAACTGTTAGTTCTCAGGAACCTCAGTTCTCCCCCCTTCCCCAGGTAAAGAGAGAGGCCACAGCGAGGGAGTGGACACAGAACAGAAATGAGTTAATGATGAGGGGAGATGAAACACGGGGCCCAGGCTGGCAGAAATGAGGGGTGCAGCGTGACAAACAGAGTCAGTGGTCATGCTGCTCTGTCGCTTACGGGCTTACGGGAGGATGTGTCCACCCACGGCCCTCCTCAGTGCCTTCAGCTACCCTGAGCCAATGGGAGCAATACTTAATGATAAGAGTTATAGTCGGAGACACCACTGTGTCAATTTACCACAGGCTATGCAGTCCTCTGGGTTAGTAATCCTTTTAATTGTTTCCATGGATACAATTACTACTCTTATTTTGCTTGAGAGAAAAAAAAAACAAAACAAAGCACAGAGCAGTTAATACTTTGCCCAAAGTCATAGTGAATGAACAACAGAGGGAGATTTAAACCCCTTAACGTTACTCTGGGACCGTAATTTTAGTGTCCTTTGAAAGGCAAACACGGCGGGCCTGATGGGCACGCTCTGCTAGAGCAGCTCCAAGGCCGGGGTTTGCTGTTCTCCTTCCTCATTGCCTTCCACGGCTGCCTCCTGTGGAGGAAGTCCGGGGCCACCACCACTGCCCACAGCTTTTCTTCTAAATTCTCCTCTCACATGCTGGCTGGGGTCAGTGGGCCGGGACCAAGTGCTGGATGACTTTAGGACAGACAAGGGGAACTGGGGTGTGCGTGTAAGGAAAACAGTGTTTTCTCCACATAAACCGAGACCCACTTCTGTGCGGAAGATGCTGACCCTCTTGCTTGGCCTGTGAGTTCCAGCCCCATCACCCCCCCCCCCCCCCGCGTGTGTGTGTTTTATGCGCATGGGTGTGGAACCCCAAGGTTGATGTTCAACAGCGTCTTCCTTGATTGCTCAGTTGAGACAGTCTCTCACTGAGCCTGGGCACCTAATTAACTAGACTTGGGCACTCCTTAAACCACCAGACCCTGAATTTCTTGTAAACAACTTGTTTTCCTCTGCGCTGAGCAGCCTGCAGCTGCTCTGAGCATGAGACCCTGGTGGCAGGCTGGTGGGTTGGCAGCTGAAGGATCCCAAGAGCAGGGGCGTGGCCAGAGCCCTATATAAGCTGCCCCTGAGCACAATAAAGTGGGCATTCTTGTCTCAAGGATGTCCCCGTGGCCCTGTCTGTTTGTCTCTGTCTGTATGTTTTTAAATTTTCAGCCTATTTCCCGTAGTGTGTAGCGAGTAGAGCACAGAACGGAACCTGTGTAGTTTTATATGTAGGGAGTTCTGGAGAGCTGTCCGTTTCTGTTCAAATTTGTGTTTAGAGTCAGAGATGCATGCAATCACGTCCAGCTTTTTATGTGGGTGTGGAGGATCTGAATCCGGGTCTACACACTTGCCTGGATTGAGCCATCTCCCAACTACAACTTGATCTCTTCTTTTCCAAAGCTTTTCTATGTGTTACAGTATATATGTTCTATCGTGGTTTCTTTCTATGTGTTATAGTACATGTGTTATACCATGGCTTCTTTCTATATGTTATAGTACATGTGTTCTACCATGGCTTCTTTCTATGTGTTACATACAGTACATGTGTTCTACCACGGCTTCTTTCTATGTG
>NW_004949197.1:1124423-1125833 GCF_000317375.1 Microtus ochrogaster
TATAGTACATGTGTTATACCATGGCTTCTTTCTATGTGTTATAGTACATGTGTTATACCATGGCTTCTTTCTATGTGTTATAGTACATGTGTTCTACCACGGCTTCTTTCTATATGTTATAGTACATGTGTTATACCACGGCTTCTTTCTATGTGTTACAGTACATGTGTTCCACCTTGGCTTCTTGGGGAGACACTGTTGTTCCCACTTCATTGGAAAAGGTACCGACTCACAAGGAACTAATCATTTGTCCAAGAGCACAGAGAATTTTAATACAGATATCTGGATTCCAACTCCCAAATGCCATTGCCACAGCTTGTGTCAGAGCTATGAGCAAAGCCCTGGAATGAGGAGGTAAGACCCATGCATAAAACACTCAGATTAACTGGTGTTGTAACTCACGCCTATAATCGCAGCACTTTGGAGGACAAGGAAGGAGGTTTGCCATAGGGTGAGGCCAGCCTGGTCTGGGCTACAGAGCGGGATTCTGTCTCATAAAACACACAGCAGCGGACTGCTAAAATGGTTAGCATGAAATCAAGTCTCTTTCCATAGGACATGAATGTTATATATAAAGGAAGCTGATTAAACTGTGGTGTGCTGTACAAAGAGCACACAGTTCTGAATAGTCTGTATTGAATAGCTCAGTGGGACCGCAGGGTGGAGAAGAGCTTCTGTCTGCAGAATAAAGCACACACATCCCATGGACTGTGACTAACTGGAATCAGACGTCTTCTTGGATCTAAAATAAGAACAAATCTTGTGGACAGCGGTTGTAGCTCAATGATAGGGAACTTGTCTAGCATGTGCAAGGGCCAGGGTTCAACACTAAGTATGGGGTATGGACCAAATTACTATTTTGATGCCTCTTTCTTATTAGGAACGTTATTAGGTGCCATCTTCTTGGAGGCCGGTATTTGGAATAAAGGGGCATCCAGTTTAGGAGAAAACAAACCAGAGTCATGTGTAGTTCTCTCAGGTATACTTCACTGGGCAGCTAGAGTGGTGCTCAACTTCCTGTTTGTTTTGGTGACGTCTGAGGGCACCATCTTCCAGCCAGCAGCTACAAGCCTTGCACGTTCAGCTGTCTGTCCAGCAGGTTCCCAGACCTGAGTCATATCTCACCATTAAACTGTTCACGTCTCAGGGGTGGCTCATGCAGCGCCTGCCCCGCCACCCGAGGTGCTTGACTGCCATGAACTCCTTATATAGTATAGATCCGCAAATAGGCCCATGAGATGGCTCGCTGGGAAAATGCATTTGCCATCAAGCCTAAGGGTCTGAGTTTAATGTCTGGGACCCACATGGTGGAAGAGAATTGACTCCTGCAAGCTGTCTTCTGACTCCAAGCACGCCCCAGCATGGTGTGTGTGTGTGTGTGTGTGTGTGTGTGTGTGTGTGTGTGTGTGT
>NW_004949197.1:1126168-1130634 GCF_000317375.1 Microtus ochrogaster
GGGTTGACGGGTTGCCTGTGGATCTTTGGCATCACATCAGAAGTTCCAGCAGGAACATTTTGTTTGCTGTTCTGAGTTTGCCATTAACAGCCTGTATGTGATTGAGCTTAAGAGCAATGGGCTCATGTTTATAGAGTGTCCTTGTGTAGAACTGCCTCAAAAAGGCTGGTCAGGCAAAGAGTGGCCACTTTCTGGCGCCCGGGCTCTTATTTTTCTTCCCAGCTTCTCTTGAGGTTGAGGGACATTTGGGAACTTGCTGAGGTTCCAGGGGCATGTGGGGGGGGGGCAATCATATTCCCCAGGAAAGAAAAGTCCCTGGAAGGACAGTGGTTGCTGAGGAATGAGCTGAAGAAAGGCTATCGGAAGGTGTCATGGAAACAGAGGGCCCGTCACTCCCTAGCAGGTGGACAGAGAAGAGATAGAGGGAGTGGTAAAGAGTGGGTTCTAGAACTCAAAGAGGCTTCTCTGTTAATCACTGTAGGGCAACTAATGGCAATGGGCCTAGCCTCTTCCTCACTGAAACCAGAATGCTACTGGCATGAGGTGAAATGAAGCCTTCTATGCACACAGGTTACTTAAAGAAACGTCTGCTGTGGCAATGTGTATACTCTTTCCTGGGTGGCTCTTCCGGCCTGTCCTGTAGAGTGGGACCCAGTATAGTGTGTGACATTCCCCAGGCTCTCACCTACCTTACACAGGGCACAGCAGCTGCTCACCTGTCTTGCCAGTCCCCAAAGTGCTTCTGGAAACATCACCCAGTGACTCCTCGTGTCTTTGGAGAAGGGACAGCTTCATGGAGACATTGGCCTGTCCAGAAGCGACATTACTTGTATTTCATTTTCCAAAGTCCATAATTTCGCTAGCAACTTCAGAGTTGGGGCAATAAAAGCTGAGAAAGGGAATCTGTGTCTTGTCAAACATCTTGCCCTAGCGAAGGCTCAATTTAGGTACCTACTTGAGTCGGGGGAAGGGAAAATGGGACAGCAAGGAGCCTGGGAAAGTATATATGACTATCTCAGACTGTTGTCAAACACAATTTCCTTATAATACAGTGTCTGTGTCATTGGTTTGTGACAGGGTCTCATGTGATCCAAGCTTGCCTCAAACACACTATGTAACAGAGAGTGGCTGTAAACCCCCAATATCCTGGCCTCCACCTTCCCAATGCTGGGATCATGGGTATGCATACCACACATGCCTGAAGCTGCTATGTCTTATGTTTGTTTAGCACTCTCAGTAGCATAGAGGTTTGAATTTTGAACTTTTCCAGGGCGGAAAGCAGTGTGGCCAACTCTCCGACACCCCCATCCTATGACCGAACTACAGTTTATGTCAGCTTGCAGCCTGATTGGGGTTGAGGCCAGGACAAGCCCAAGCCACTTTGAGTCAGTGGGATTGATAGCAGCTTTTCTCTTTCAGGCCACCAGTCAGCACCCAAATCATGACATGGAGACTTATTATTAGTTATAAATGCTCAGCCTTATCTTATGCTTGTTTCTTGCTAGCTCTTTGCTTTTTCAAGACAGGGTTTTTCTCTGTAGCTTTGGAGCTTGTCCTGGCCTCAAACTCATAGAGATCCGCCTGCCTCTGCCTCTTGAGTGCTGTGATTAAAGGCGTGTGCCACCACCGCCTGGCAACTAGTTCTTATAACTTAACCTGTTTCTTGTTATGTATGTTTAACCTCAGGGCTTTTCTGTATGTCTTCCTTACCTTCTGTATGTCTTCCTTTTACTACTTTTTGTGTCTGTCTGGTGGCTGCCTGGCTTCTGGTCCCGAGCATGTCCCTCAATTTCTCCCTGGTTCTCTCCATTCTCCTCTTCTCCTCCTACTTAGTCTCTCTGCCCACCAGCCCCCACCTATCCCTCCTGCATCGCTATTGGCCGTTCAGCTCTTTATTAGTTCATTCAGGAGCCTTAGGCAGGCAGGATGAAACAAATGTAACACGTCTTTACATCATTAAACAAACGCAGCAGAAACAAATGTAACACATTTTTGCCTAGTTAAAATAATAACCCACAGCAGGGATTCTAAAAGAAACCTCAATGGGGCTCTGAGAAAACACCTTTCTGGAAGGCTGTGAAAGCAAGCTGTCTCCCCTGTGAGTTAGGAGCGAAGAAGAAAAGAGCTACAACCCTTGGCATTCCTGCCTCTGTGCTGTAGGAGGGCAGAGCCACGGCCCTGGGAGCTGGGTCCTGCTCTCACTGTCCATCACTTAACCCAAGTGGGAGCGGGCTTTCTGTTACTCCTTCCTCGGTTCCTTCTGCTGAACCAGAATCTGGTGCTGGGAATAGTAGGTAACAGACTGTAGTGGATTGTATATATGTCTTCTCCCTTCCTAGGGATGGGAATGCTAATTCCTAGAACCTGGGACAGCTGCCTGACTTGGGAAGTTTGCAGAGACAACTAAAGTCACATTATTCTCTAACCTCACCCAGTTGTTGATGAGACACAAAGACATTTTGATTTTCAAGAATCATATTTGAGCTTTATTGCATAAATAGTCATCAAGAATTTCAACATTTTTATTTATTTATTTAATTGCTATTGTTGGGACTGGTGGCACATGTCTGTAGTCACAGTACTCTGCGAGCAGAGGCAGAAGAATCGCAAGTTTGAGGGACTATTGAAAGTTATAGCAAGTTCACGTTCAGCCTGAGCTACTTGGTAAAGTCCTAACTGAAAATGCTTTAGGGGTACAGTGCTTGCCTAGAATGCTCAAGTTCTGGGTTTGATATTCAGTATCTCAAAAGAATTTTTCTTTTTAACAGACGCTCATATAACCCAGAAGTTCATGGCTGTTTTTTTAAAGTATGTATTATTCAGTTCCATGACATATGTGAAGATGTTACAGTTACTGTCCTACAGCTAGAAAAAGGAACCTGAACATGAGCTCTGTTTGTTTGGACACTGAGCTGGGGGCTGTGGGTAAGTTGCTTCCCACTCTGGGCATGTCAGCTGATTCTCCTGCGGCACTACCAGTGGCTCCCAGGTGCACACAGGTACACCGACTCATCTAGGTCCTCGGTACCAGTTCATAGTCCTAGCCTCTGCTTGGGTCTATTGAATCAGATTGTCTAGCATTAACATTCATATGTATTTTTTTTCCTGGGGTTTGTTTCTTGAGACAGGGTCTTATTTTGTAAACTGTTTTCCCTTGAACTCACAAAAATCCTCCTGTCTCAGCGCCCTCCCCCAAGTGTTGGGATTACAGGCATGAGACACCATGTCCAGCTTCCATATCTTATTTTATGTGTAGCAGTGTTTTGTCTGCATATTACACTATGTGCATGCTTAGTGCTTGTGGAGATCAGAAGAGGGCCTCAGATGCCCGGAACTGGAATTATGGGAGGTAGTGGGCCACCATGGGAACCCAACGCAGATCCTCTGGTTAGCAAGTTCTTCCTCTCCAGCAGCCATATGGACTCTGAGTGATTATGAGCGTCAGCTTGGGAACGATTACATTGTTGCTACTTTCCTATCTTTGTTGTAGCTGTTGTAACAAAATAAAACATAAACTAAACAAAAAAAAACAAGATCATAATTTCCTCCTCCTCCTCTACCCTCAGATCCTCAGTGCCTGGTAGGTATTAAGCAATCAATAAATACTTGAAACATTAATCAATGGTGATTAAAGAAGTGTGTGTTATATGGATCCCAATCACCTGCAGATAGAGAAACCAAAGGAAAGAAAACGACTTTGAACATTCTCTGGATATGTGCTGGCAGTTCCCACTGCCGCCTTACACGTTACACAGTTTGCCTAAGCACAAACCCGTGCTTGTGAGGAGAGCTGAGGGGAGGGGCTGAGAGTGTCCCATGGACTAGGTTATCCAGTGGTATTTACAGGGTGGCCACGGCTTGTCCTTCAACAGAAGCCAGCTTTCTTCTCCTTGACTTTTCCAGGGCCAGGGCTGCTTATACCTGCCTTGGCGAGAGGTGTCATGGGGCCCATATGGCAACTTTCTAAATCAGCAGGGGCCACATCAGGTTTCTGGAGGCCCCAGCGGAAGTGGGGAGACATAAGCCAGCAGTGAGTGTCCCTCTTGTGATCCCACAGTCCTTTGCCCCTTCCTCCATGCACCGCTGGCCACCCCTTGAGCTCCCCAGCTCAAACACTGTCTGCTGGCCTCGGCAAGTATCGGCTCAGGATGAAGTCTGTCACAGACGTGGGCAACTTTGCCAGGGGGAGATAGAGAAGCTTGACATCCAGGCCAGGGTTGTAGCGGACTCGGGGACTCCTGGAGACAACAGCATGCTCCATGCTGTTGGTGACATCGCTGAGTTTTGGATGTGCCAGCTGCATATAGTTAGCCAGCTTTTCAGTATCTGTTTGAGACATCGGGGGTGAAAGGAAGATAGAACAAAAGCCTGTTATTCTTTAATAAAATAATCCCCCATTCTAAATTCCATCCAAGCTCCCTGTCTCGTAGAAGTCTGATCCAGCTTTTTTTTTTTTTTTTTTTTTT
>NW_004949197.1:1130898-1131391 GCF_000317375.1 Microtus ochrogaster
ACCTCTATGCCAGCAGAGGGCGCCTCTGGAAGAACAGCCAGTGTGCTTAACCTCTGATCCATCTCTCCAGCCCCTTATTTCTCTTTCTAAACACTGGAGTTGTGCCCTGAAAAGAACAAGCCCAGTTCTTCAACAACAAACCACTTAGTAGCTAGCTGTCTGACCTGGAACATATGTCTGGGTATCTGCAAAATGGGGGCGATCACACGGATCCTAGAGCATAGCACAGATGACTGTCATCTTTCTGTTTCTGTGTCAAAATACCTGAGGGAAAAAAACCAAAGGGAAGACTTATGTTGGCTCACGGTTTCAGAGGCTGCCCTCCATGGCCAGTTGGTCCAGCTGTTCTGGGCCTGCCAGAGGCCAAGCATCAGGGGGTAGCAGGCAAAGCTGCTCCTCATGGTGTCCATGAAGGAGCAAAGGATGGAAGAGAGGTGGAAAGGGAGGAAATGAAGGATTTTGCATGCAAATGGATGGAAATAGAAAACACTAT
>NW_004949197.1:1132365-1151957 GCF_000317375.1 Microtus ochrogaster
GGGGGGAGGAGGGGGAGGGTAATGGGAGGCTGGGAGGAGGCGGAAACTTGTTTTTTTTTCCTTTTCTCAATAAAAAAAAAAAGAAAGAGGGGACAGGGACAACATACAGTCCCAAAGCCATGCCCCTAAGGACACACCCACTCTTTCACCGAGGGCCAGATAAATCTGCATTATCTGTCATAACCCAGGAAGTATGAATCACTAATAGATTAACCCTTTGCTTGTTTTGTTTTGAGGACAAAGTCTCACCCTGTAACCTAAACTGGCCTGGAACTTACTATATAGCCCATACACACATGGCAATCCTCCTGTCTTAGTCTCTCAAGTACTGGAACTGGAATTACAAGTGTGAGACTTCACACCTGTTTCCCCATCTTTCCTGTTGCATGTATGTATGTATGTATGTATGTATGTATGTATGTATGTATGAATGTATGATGTATGTTGTCCTGGGGATTGAGCACAGAGTCCCACTGAACTACAGCCCAGTTGGGTTGACCCATTCATAACATCAGAGCCCTTGTGACCCACTCATTCCCCTAAAGCCCCCACTTCTGAATATTGTTGTTTTGGGGACCCAGCCCTTAACACATAGCCTTCGGAAGACCTTTTTGGCCCAGACCATTCCGGGTTAACAGCAGAGTGGATGATATGGAAGGACAGTGTGGAAATGTTCATAGTCACAGAAACCTGGAAGTAGTGAACTATTGGCTGGTGGGTGCCTAGTTACTGCACAACGTTCCATGTTTTCTACCAAAGCATCTGGGGAATAAAATGGTATTAAAAATGAGTAATTCTGGGACTGGAGAGATGGCTCAGTGATTAAGAACACTGACTGCTCTTCCAGAGGACCCAGATTCAATTCCCAGCACCCACATAGTGACTCATAATTGTCTGTGACTCCAGTTCCAGGGGACTCGACACCCATGGCAAAACACCAATATACATTAAGAAAAAATAAATAAAATTAAAAATGGCAATTCTGCAAACAGGCGTGGAGACACAGGTGGGTCTAAGTAGTTCAAGCATGTTGGGGCTCATGACAGAAGAGGCAGGCAGACCTCTGGCATCTCACTCTGCCCTTCTGTACTCTGGGACAGAGATAGGTGTGCAGAATAGGGGGTGGGATTCAAACTTCAGAGAGAGTAATAAGGGCTCCAGAGGAAGTGGACTTGAGGGTCAGACTTCCCTAGCAGGGAGTCAAAGGAGGGAAAGAGTAATAATGGTTAAAACTGGGAACAAAGTAGCAAAGTTGTCCTGACTTTGGCCTGCTCTAGGTAGGTACGTCATCCGTCATCTGTTACCTCAGCGTCAAGATGCTTAGAGATCACTGGTGGGGACTGGCCAATGGCATTCAAGAGTCCTTATGACAGCCTCTAAGGAGCTTCCTGAGAAGAAAGCTAGAGGATTTCAGCTACCTATTGGGGCCTTCCAAAGAGCCATGCTCACTTAAATTAGGCTGTCTTTTTAGAGATGGAGCCCTAGGACACCTCCAACGCTGTACCTGTTGGGGTCTCCCACCAGCAGTGCCCGGGCAGGATGGTGAATATGAGGGAGTGCTGAGCGTTCTGCACATCCCCTCAGGACCCAGGACCCATGCAAGCCGAGGAGATGATGGAGTCAAGCCGAGGACGCCCAGCCTTGACAGGCAGCGAACATCCCCCCAGACAGTGAGGTGGAAGAAGGTGTCCAGCCACAAGAGGTGGTACGTTCTTACACTGTTTTCTTAAATATTTGTTAGTTCTAATTTTGCATGGGATGGGAAGAGAAGCAGAAGTCCCCACACAACTCTTTACTCCCCTAGACAGTGGGGAAGAGCACACAATTTAGATGTGGGCCCTTGAGAAAGAGTTTGCATTCTTGAGACAGCTCTCTAAGAAGTATTCGAGCCCAGGCTTTGCCGCTGTGGCCTTAACACTTGATGTCTGTTCCCTTCATACAGACACTCATTCCGAAGGGCGTGGCTAAAGGAGATGTTTGCTGGCCTCCCAGCGGGTGAAGATGAGACAAAAAATCCAGTTAATATTCTGTCCCTCCTCAGCTCCTCCTGAACCCTCCTGACTCCACTTTATCATGCGATCCATCAGCGCTAGACCGTTGTGCTCTGTTCTCACGCTTGCTCTGGTGACTCTGAGCCACTTGAACATGGTTCTGCCCCAGACACAGTTAAAAATAACACAGGAAATCTGGAGCCCATCCTGGGGTTCAAAGCCAGGGACCTGTGGGATTAGCCAGAGCACCTGGCACTGGATGTCACCCCTCCAGTCTCTCTCAGAGCTTGACCCTGTCCCTGCACTACCAGGACCTGTGACTTCAGCTCTCTGAGTTCCAGCGGAGCCTCCCATCTGGTCCCCTTATCGCCCGCAGCTATTTTGAACTTCTTTAAAAGTCCTCTAGAGCCTTAGGGCTAGACCCACGGTCCTCGGTGTGGGTATCTCCAGAGGCTTTCCCTCCCTGCCTGCCTCTCTACCCTGTTCATACTGCTGCCAGGTTGGTAGACAGAACTCCACCGAAAGTTTGCCAGGCTCATTCTATGCCAGTTTTGTTCAGTTCTCCTAAAAACCCATAAGAGAATCAATCATACTTAGGTGAATAAGCCTTCATTTCTGAGAGCTATGGGATCATGCCCTGGAATCTGCTCACATCCAGATCTCCAGGTGTTGCTCATGAACATCTGTGGGAAATGACTAGTATCTTGTCCCTGTCGGCGAGCTCCTATTCACCCAGCAAAACTAAAGGATTCGTTATCACCTCTGTGGGCCATTGGTCACAGCAGAACTGGGTCTCTGTAAGCCATTCCAGATTGGCTTTGCGTTCTGTGCCTACCCATTAGAGCGTTATGTTCTGGGTGTGAGGGATTTGCTCTCAGATCTCTGCAGAGCTGGAAATGTTTATCTAAAAGCACTTATCATCTGTTCTTGAAAAATCACAGTGTGGAATAATAGGTAAATTAGCCTAGGGCGTTTAGCAATCCAACTCTTACTGTTCTTTAGCATAGTTATTACCCCCCCCCCCCTGTTGCATGTATGTATGTATGTATGCTGTTCTTTAGCATAGTTATTACCCCCCCCCCCCCATTGTCTGACAAGTGGCTTTCAGGGAAGTTTGCCTCTCTGCATCTTCCTTCAAGGACCCCTTGGAAACTCCACAGTCTCTGTCTGCATAGGTATTCCCCCTGTGAAGTTTCCAGAGACTGACTAAACCTACATTGCACCCCAGCCTCAGAGTAGGTCTGTAAATAATTTGGCCCCTTGTTTGCTTAAGAATCCCACAGAGGATTACATAATTCATTCCCTCTACCACCTAATACCGTCCTTCCACAGCTGCAGATTTCCCTCTGTGGGATCCGTGGGCACATGACCCAGCCTGAGCCAATCAGAGCCAGCCTTTTGTTCCTCTGAGCCTGTGATCCCCCAGGTCAGGATGAGTTTCTTAACTCTCAGGGAGGTGCTGGACAGGATTCTTAGCTCTGTTAGAAGCTAGGGAACCAGACCAGACCCTAACCGTAACATTCCATAGCAATCTGATCAGATTGTACCCGGAGAGCACTGTTGCAAGAAATTCCTTTCTACTTAAATGGTTTGGGTAGACTTTCCTTCACTCAGTGTCCCAAGGTTCTATCTGATGTCCTGCCTGAGGGCACCCTTCTCCACACAGACTGCTGTTATGTGCAGAACAGAAAGACTAGTTTCTTTAAGGAACGAAATCAACCTTACCAACAGTGAACGAAATCAACCCTAACCAACAGTAAATGAGGTTGTGCCCCCACCGGGTTCATCAACATAAACCCAGCCCTCATCCTACGTGGCTCCTCCTCACACAGCGACTTCCAGGCATCCAGAGACTTCTCCCTACTTCTGCTTCCTGTCCTGTTGGAACCATCATCCTGTCTCCCCTGGAAGTCTGCAGCCACCAGAGAAAACTTGAGACCACAGAGCAAATGGCTCTGTCTGATGCTCCCTCAGCTGCCCCTCACTGCTCTCTACCTGCTGGGTTCCTTAAATGCCCTCAAAATAAATGTCCTGTCTCAGAGCCCTCTGAGGCTTATAATTATAGATTCCCCGTCTTCCCTTTCCACAACCCACCAGCACCCAGCTGACTCCTCAAGCTACCTCAACAGAAGCTCTTTTTATACCAGAATCTGAATTCAGGCTCCAGGCCCCTCTTGTCCTTCCTTCATAGCCTTATTTCTCTGCAATGACATTTAATCATGATTGTCACTAAATGTGTGTGTGATATTTATCGTCAGCTATGGGCAGCAAGGGGCAAGTGTGCTATTCTGACCATCCCAGTGTCTGATGTGCGATAGTCTTGCAGTGAAAGATGTCCCCAGTAGAGAGAGCTTTCTTGGTTTTCCTGTCTTGCCTTGCTTCGCTGTGGACATATAATGCCCAGGAAAACCGTCTCTAAGCACTCACTCCGATTCCCGGGCAGTTCAGACCTGCCATGGGCTAGACTGACTTATATTATTGTAGTTTGGATCTTAAGTGTTCCCCTGAAGACCTATGTGCTATCTTTAAGCTCCGCGTACAGGTGGGAAACTGAGGCGTAAAATGATCCGTCAGGCTGGGAGTGGTGGTGTACTCCCGGGATTACAGAATTTAGAAACAGAAGCAGGAAGGTCCAGAGTTCAAGTCATCCTCAGCAAATAGAAAGTTTTAAGATAGCCTTAGCTACCAGAAACCCTGCCTCAAGAAAACAAAACAAAACAACAAACTTTTAAAAAGAAAACAATGACACCACCAGAAAACAAACAAACAAAAAAACAATGTCCACACTCACAAGTGGCAGACAAAGCCTGGACTCCCAGCAGGAGGTCTGGCTCTCACAAGCTCACTCTCTGTCTTCTGCTAGTCTCCTCTCAGTGTGTTTTCACAAGATTCACCTGCACCGATGTTTGGAGGAGCCGTGCCAGACAGACAGCATCTGTCCACCCGTCCCTACCTTCCCCGCAGCTGTGGCCCTGTGACCTGGATTCTAATCTCAAACTCCAGCATTGTTACTAACTGTATGGATAATCTCTTGGGCTCTGTCTCATCCTCTGTAAACTGAGATTCAGCCAGTGACCCCCAAACCCCCACAGCTTCCTCTTGGAGACTCACAGACACGGAAATACTCCTCTCCGTAGCTATCCCGGGTCTCCTGCGGCAGCCGATCCCACAGCTTCTTCATGCGTGATTGCAGAGTTTCCTGGCCCAGGATGGATGTCCGGTAGTTCCCCGGCTCAATAATGCTAACCTTCACCCCAAAGAAATGAAGCTCTCGCCTGTGGGATCAAGAGTTGCATTTGGTCTAGCCTCAGAATGTCAGGCATCAGAGACACCTTTGGAGCGACAATGTCCCTCCCAAAACCTGGAGGTGTTCAGCCCACAGCCAGAGCTAATTTCAACATCGTCTTTATGCAAATGGCTTTCCTTGAGGACTCAGCCCTTTCCCAAACTGATCCAGTAGCCTGGAGCAATCTCCATTAGGCACAACCAACAGAAAATCCAAGGAGAATCTAGGCCAAGGTCCTGCCTCCTCCTAGGTTCTTTCCACACAGCCCTACCCCAGTCACCCCAGTCACCAAGTGACTAAAGGAATAAGGGAATCTGCACAAAGGCCCGCATCTTATGAGGGGCTTCCAGAGGCACCTCTGCCCCAGGCCTCCCTCTATGTGCTTTATCTCTCTCTCTCTCTCTCTTTCTCTCCTCTTCTCTTCTCTCCTCTCTTCTCTCCTCCCCTTTAGCCCCCTCCCTCCCCCAATACTGAGACTTAACAGGGTTTGCTTCACTCCGGGTCCGCCCAAGGGAAGATCCAAGTGATATCTTCTGTCCTCATTCCACAGGGCTCCCTCTTCCTGACTTCTCCCCTTGGTCCTGTTTGAGAGTCTTCTTCCCAGAACTCCCCTGTCTACACACTGACCCGCTCAGGCCCCGAGACCCCCACCTGGTTTGGTCCCAGGACCCACTCACCTGATGCTATCAGAGAAGGCTTCAACACCAAACTTGGAGACACAGTAGCCACCACCGATGACGGCCACACGCCCACCGGAACTGGACATGTTGACCACCCTGCCCCGGGCTTTCTTGACCATAGGCAGCATGTTCAGGGTGACTTCAATCAGTCCCACCAGGTTCACGTTGATCACTTTCACGAAGTCTTCTTTGGTCAGCCATTCATTGGGGCCACTAGGCAAGCCCACACCAGCGTTGTTCACTAGGGCCCAGAGGCCTGCGGGGAGAGACGAAGGTAGAGAGAACTATACAGGAATCAGCAAGTTCTCTGGAAGAGCTCTGTGGGACACCAGCCAACAGCTTGCTGTCCATGGGTGGCTTAGCCGGTGGACAACGCCTAATGACAGTGGGCAGACACTCAAAGATGGTGTGGCTTGGAGAGCAGGGAGAGCAAACCCAAGGCCAAAGTGTTCGATGTTCCCCATGGGATGCTTTTATTTCCCTGATTCCTGTGGTCTGCCAACTAAACTGGGCTCTGTACGTACTATAAACAAGACTGTGTGCAGCCAGTGGCCCTGAAGCCATGAGGTATGGATAAGAGATGCCATTTTCATGCAAATGGGTCATCGCTTGGCTTCTCAAACACACATCCTTTTATCTACTCTTCCAAGTTTCCAGCTCTTCATCTATTCGCCTAGCAAACCTCATTCATTCATTCATTCATTCATTCATCCAGCTCTGTGTTGTCACTTAAGTAAAGGAGACATAAAATGAACAAGTTGGGATCTTACACCTCCAGAAGCCCAGAGACCAGAGAGAAGAGTGAGCTTCGAGTATTTATAGAAAAGTACAGAAGAATATACACTATGGTACTTGTGGCGAAGGGGTGAGGTTCTCTCAGATCAGGAAGGTAGGACTACAGAAAACAGGTGTGGCCATCTAGCTCTGTGGGGCCTTGGGGTTGAAGAAACCCAGGGCTCAGGTCTGGCTTTGATTCCGACCTTGGACAAGCCCCTTCCCTCCCTGGGCCTCAGTTCCTGAGCAAACAGCACCAGGACAGCTGTTTCCACAAGCCTGCTGGGGGTGGGGCTGTGGGAGTTCTTTCATTTGTTTCATGAGTTGAGCTTTTGAGTGAAATGCCACCAGGGAGGTGATAAAAAGAGTTCAAGCCTCTTCTTTCCCCAGGGACTCCATGAGCCCCAACCCCTGACCCTTCCGTTCTTTTCTCTGGTACAGTCCCATTTTGATTAAGACAAACCTCGAGACCCCCTTCCTGAGTGCCATGGTGCACTCCCTCTCCCAAGGGCAGATCTGGATGTGACCATCAGTTCTGACCCTGGCTCTGGAGTCCCCCCTAAGCCATGCCTCTCCCCATCTTATCCCCTCTTCAGGCTGGAGAGGCTCCAGGAGGAGAACTGGCAGGACTCAGAGCCTTCCCAGCTAAGGGACCTCTCTTAGCAGAGGAGAAAAAGAAGCTCGTGAGACGCAAAGATCGTGACATTTGAGTGCTATTGCTCTAGAGGGGGCCACAGACCACCCGAGCCTCTGATAGTGCTTGTTTTCCTATAAAGAATAACTAGAGAATGTGAGCAGGGCTCACAGCTCCAGGGCTGTGCTCACAGGAGCCCGTTTATCCTCCGTCTCAGTGTCTTGAGCTCTGGGATGCAGGGGTGCATCACCTCACCCCGTCCCTAGTGCTTCTTCCACGGAAGATGCTGCCCACGTGGCACATGAAGAATATCAGTCCTCCAAGGATGTCGCCACCCCAGGAACCTGGGCGTTTGTTAGGGTGCACTGGAAAGGGAGGATTAAGGCTATAGACGGTGGCTAATCAAGTGACATTATCCCAAGGTCACCAGGTAAGGCCACATAACCACAGGGGACTAAACTGGAAGAAGAAGAAAGCAGGGGCCAGAGAAGCAGAGAAATGAAAAAGCATAGAGAGGATGTGGCTCAAGCTTACTGGAAGGGAATGAACCATGAGCTGAGGAATGTCGGCAGCCTCCGAGGGAGGAGAATCCTGGAAATGAGTTCTGCTCCAGACCCCCCAAATGAGCCAGCTCTATTGAGACATTGACTAGTGAGAACCATTTTGGACTATGGGGTAATAAATGAGTGCTGTCTAAGTCACTGCATTTGCATGGATTTGTTGCAGCAACAGGAGACTGCTACACCCAGTGAGTCATGGTCACAAATGGCTGCAGGCTGGGTGCAAGGAACAGGCTGAGGCAGCATGGCGGACCAGACTCACCCTGCTGAAATAAATATTCATTAACTAACTCAGTCGACAAATATTTATCAAGCACCTTTCTGGGTGCCAGATATTGTCCTAGGTGCTAAGGACATGGAGTGAGTGAAGGACATGGGCCCACTCTCAGGAGGCTTTATTCCCACAGAGGAAACAGATGATAAAGAAAAAAGGGACTGAAGTATGCTCAGCAGGTAAGAATGTTTGCAGCACAAGCCTGGTGACCGGAGTTCAATACCCAGGGCTCACACGGTGAGGAACTGACTTGTAAAACCTATCCTCTGACTTCCACACAGTTTTCTCTTACTCTGTTTTCTTTTTCTGTAACTCCTGATCCATAGAACCAATGCCCTCTTTTGGCCTCTTCTACACACACACACACACACACACACACACACACACACACACACACACACACCATAATAACAGCCACGAGTTCACCAGGCAAGAAAGTCCCCATGCATTCTTGGTACAGCCTCCAACACAGGTCCATTTCCTAAAGGGAGAAAGCCCCTGCTGGAGGACGTGCAGAAGAAATGGGCCCACCCCACCCATGGGATTCCACCTCTTGCCCCTTCCTTGTCGCTCCTAGCCTCAGCCCTCCAAGAACTGTGACTGCGCATCTATGGGAGCCAATCTGGGACTCCTGAAGCCTCCATCTTTAGAGGCTTGAACATTTGGAACATTCCAGATGCTGCCTCTGTCCTGAACCTCTGAGGGAGAAAATGTCCTCAGGATGTTGCTTCCTCGTGTCAGCTGGCCAAACCATAACCATGCCATGATTCCAGATTCAACCGCACCAGAGGCTCTTGACCTGCTTCCTAGTCATCTCTCCAACTCCATTTGCACATCAGGTCCCAGGAAGAGAGAGAGAGGGGGAGGGGGGAGAGAGAGACAGAGACAGAGAGACAGAGAATGTTAAGGTTCGCCCCACCTTGCTCGCCCACTTGGTCCCTCACCCACTGGGCTGCGGCCTTGATGCTCTCAGTCTTGGTGACATCTAGGAGGATGGTCTGCAGCTGGTAGGAGGTGTCCTGCTGGAGTTTCTGGGCCCCCTCCTCCGTGAGGCAAGCAGCGAGCACTTTCATACCCCGGTCAACCAGTTGCCTGGCCAACAGGTTCCCAAAGCCAGAGTCGCAGCCCGTGATGAAGACGTACTTCTCTGAGAGGTTTCGAACCAGATTGCAATTTTTGAACCAGCGGTACATAAAAGAGAGGTCCGTGAGGGCCGCCATTGGAGCCGACGTCCAAGGATGGGCCCAGGAATTGGTAGGATACACTGGTCCCTAGAACCCAGCAGGCAGCCTGCCAGAGCCCACAGGGAGAGAGAGCTCTGGGACCTGCAATAGACACAGAGCCTCTGGGTGAGCCGCTCTGTAATTTTATAGGTGGATGCCTCAGCACAGCAATTAGCTCAGATGCAAGAAATTCAAGTCCAACCTGAAGCGTGTCACCTCTGTCAAAAGGACTGCCCTGGTGACTGCTTCCACCTCTCTCCTTGACCTTTCAGGGATGGGAACCAGAAACTGAGAAATTCATAGTAGCGTGAGTTCAAGTGCACTATGGGAAGGGGCGTGAGAGGGCAAAGGGGAGCTTAGCCCTGATCTGAGCTCTCTTAAGGAAACCCCACCCTGCTTTTACCTCCCTTCGAGGGATCAAAACCATCTACGATGCATTCAGGCATATCGATAAATTTAATTTCTATTATCTGAAAAGAAAGGGAAAAAAAAAGACAAAGTCACTAACACAAAACAAACAAAAGCTGAATTGAGTCGCCAAGTCCCAGGAGAAATGAACTCCAGGGCATCCGCTCTTTGAGACCTTGAATTAATTTAGGTTAGTTTTGTGACAGAGTCTCACTAGTAGCGCTGGCTGGCCTAGCCTAAACTTGCCAAGCTGTGACACCCCTCCTGCCACTACTGGGTGCCACCACGACCATCTATCTTCTTTGGAGGTGTGGAGGGAGCCTCCATCACGAGAGAGGATAAAACACACAGGGATTTCCCAGGCTGGGTGTGACTCGCTGCTGACTCCAGAGGCCATGAGGCGTCTCTGTAGGGGAGGGAGGCTGGAGAAAGGAGTTTCAACTTCTAAAAAGTAGGAAGACTCTAAACAGCTGGGTGGGTGGCACACATTTGTAGTCTTAGCACTTGGGAGGATCAAGAGTTCAAAGGTCATCCTCAGCTATAATAGCTAGTCAATCTGGGCTACGTAGGATTCTGTCTCAAACAAATAAAACATGAAAATCATCTACCAGAAACCAACCCAGTATTCCGCCCACCCTACCCCCTGGTGGCCAGGCAGTCACAGGAGTCCAATACAGAGGAGACAAAGGCTGTCGGGGACAGGTGTCTTCCCTTCTGTCCCAAGACCCTGGCACACTCTAGGTGGATTGATGCACTGAAGAAACTGAGGGCAGGGGAGGTGGCAGTGCAGGGACCAGGCTATTAAGTCATTTGTCACTGTGGCTAATTAGATCTCCAGAAGGATAAGAGGGCAGACGTCAAAACGATTAGAAGGTATGGGGCCAAGGACAGACAACAGCAGATGGCGAGAAAAGTCGGGAGGCAAGACAGCAGCAACCGGGAGGTTAGGGAGTGGACAGCTCCGGCTGGAGGACAGTCAGACAAGATGAGGCTGGACCACAAGGAACCCACTGGGAATGAGGGAGGAGCTCGGGCAGAGTCTCAGATCCCAGGCAGATGATTGTAAGGAGAACAGGGTGAAGCTGTGGAAAAGGCCAGCGGCAGAGCTTGCAGAGAGAGCTATCCCAGGCAACAGAGAGCTTACAGAAAATCGGAGGGGAGGAGGAAGCAAGCTGGGAGTGAGTCTTGAGGGACCACACCCAGCATTGCTTAAGCTTCAGGGACAGAGCAAGGGTGGGTGCCTTTTTGGGTCACGAGTGACCTCGTCCCTGTTTAGAAGGGCTGTACAGAAATCGGGTGCAAAGGCGCCCTAGAGAGGGGAGCAACAGGTGCATATCTGTGTCCCACTGTTTACCGATGTTAGCCAGCTATGCAGGTAAAGAGGGTGTTATCAAACCAACTGCTGATCCCACTGGGCAAGCACAAGACCGCTACCATAATTTTTGAGCCAAATTTGAAGCAAGCTTTATTCAATACTGGTATAGACACTGGCCAGGTCCATACCTGCGATTCCCATAGAATGCTGCAAATTATGTCAGGTGCTTATAGAGGCAAACCCCACAAGGCTACCCACTTCCTGCCTTCGTCTGATTGGGGACAAGGATACATCCTGATGTACCTCTTGCCTACGGGTGATCAAGCACATTCTGTGCAGATGGGGCAGCCAACCCTGTATACAAATGTGAAAATGCGTGGCTTGCTATCTTACATGAGCAACAGTTTCAGCATTCCAGCAAATTGTCTGCCTTTGGGCAAGTGGGGCTTACAGGCAATTTTTTTTTGTTTTCTAGATCTCTTAAGCACAATAATTTAAACTTTAAACATAACTGTAGGCCTCACACAACAATGCTGGGTCATTCTGTACCAAAGATTTGGGGGTGAGGACCAGGTCAGTGGCCGTCTCTGAAGGGCAGACCCGTGGGCAACGGTAGATGACAAACCTACGTGTTTCATGTTTTCCTCAAGGCCACGGCACGTACTGGACTGGCTTGGTAAGCCTCCTCCAGTCTGGGCTGGCCTCCTGGATGAGAGATCAAAGAAGTTATACCCAGGAGACATCAGTGGCCCTCAAGGGCGGAGCAGGCTGAGGGGCAGCAAGTTCCTGGGGACAGGGTAAGACTGAGGTGTTTGACTCCAGAGTAGAATAATTTAGAACTGACCTGGAGCAGACCTATATGGATCCAGATACCTTCTAGACCTCTCTACGGACTCTGGCTAAGGTAGTGGCTCCCTGGACTCAAATTAAAAAACAAAACTGTAGGTTGAGAGCGGTAGGGCCACATACAAGGCTGGGAGTGTCTCCTACTTTCAAATCCCAGCGCTCCTCACCTTGCTGGCTTTGCAGCCTGAGAGCTCAGCCTGCTTTGTCCCTTTCAAGGTCACTCAGTGTCACTCCAGGTCATTCCCAGCCTGTGGGAGGGCAGGGACTGGCCACACCAAAACTTATTCTAAAGAGGTAGGCAGGGGGCTGGAGAGATGGCTCAGAGGTTAAAAGAACTGACTGCTGTTCCAGAAGTCCTGAGTTCAATTCCCAGCAACCACATGATGACATACACCCATCTATAATGAGATCTGATACCCAGAACACTATATACATAATAAATAAATTAAAAAAAAGAGGTAGGGAGCTGGAGAGATGGCTTGGTGGTTAAGAGCATTGCCTGCTCTTCCAAAGGTCCTGAGTTCAATTCCCAGCAACCACATGGTGGCTCACAACCATCTGTAATGAGGTCTGGTGCCCTCTTCTGGCCTGCAGGCATACACGCAAAACAGAATATTGTATACATAATAAATAAATAAATAAATAAATATTTTTTTTTTTTAAAAAGAGGTAGGCAGGAGACAGGACAAACTGAGTCCAATTCCCCTGCCTCTGCTCATGCTTTATCCCCCAAAGCAAAGTCCTCAGGGGGCTTCAGAACCTTGAGTGACAGCTGACTGCACATATATACACAACCCCTCAGCTGAAACAGCGTTCACTCTTCCTTGTATTTCCCCAGAATCCTGATTAATATCTCAGGAAAAGCCTGGGGCAGGCATAAGGACGAGGGGAGCCTCCATGATCTTGGGGTCCTGAGATGTTCCCCTTACCTCTCTGTTCCTAACCCCGCGACGTATTACTATCACCAGCAACCCACCAGATTCTACCACGTTCTCACGTTCTCTGATCTTGGTTCCATACCTTGGGAAGTCCATGGAACTCACCAGAAAGGTAGATGTACAGTTCGTGAGGAAGAGCAACCTTGGAGTCACAGTCACGTGAGTACCACATATGATGCATTAGTGGTTAGTACGCTCACGTGAGTACCACAGGACACGTGAGTGGTTAGTATGCTCCCTGCGTAGGAGATCTGCCACCCAGCGCAGTTTCGACTTGTCAGACCACTGTCGTGGCCTTTGAAATCTGCTCAGAATCAACGAATCTTTAATGCATTCTCTCCACGTCTACCTTCAATTCTGAATTGGGACGTTTGTAGGAGTTCCTGGTTCCACAGTAATGCCACCTCCTCGTCCTCAGTTCTTTCCCCATCACCCTCAGCTGGGCCACAACCTGTGCCCATCTGCCCACCTTTCTTTCACCTCTTAGGCTCATGATGGCGCGTGCGTGAGAAAAAAGGAAGCTAGCAGTTGGTCTTATATTTTTTATTTTCTTTCCAAGTCTCCCACACTTTGGAGGAAGCTTGCCTTTGAGCACAAAAGAGATGTCCCCTTGACACAGAGACAAGACCCAAAGAGGAATCTGGGTAGTACCTTTGCCCCCCAACTCCCGACACACATTCCTTCACCCTTTAGAAGCTACAGTTAATCTCAGGGTCGTGGTCTCCAACACATCTGATATCTTGCTCCCCAGCTGCTCAGCTTCCTTCCCCAACAGTTAGTCACCCAGCACCCTCAAGTCTCATGTGTCCAGCTGTCTGGCCAGCAGGATTCTGGGGCTGGAGTCACAGCCCACGAGGAAGACATGGTTGTCTTGGAGATGGCTCACCATCTGCTTCTCCCTATATGAGTTCCACAGGCCCACTATGGCCGCTAGGTACATGATGTGGGAGTGTCATATATCAATCTGTTGATTTCATTGGCTAAGCAATAAAGAAACTGCTTGGCTGACCCTCATAGGTTAAAATATAGGTGGGAGGAGTAAACAGAACAGAACGCTGGGAGGAAGAGGAAGTGAGCTCAGAGATGCCAGGCTCCTCTCTCCGGGGCAGACACATGCAATGAAGCTCCTATCCAGGATGGACGTAGGCTAGAATCTTCCCGGTAAGACCGGTGCTCACAGATTATTAGAGATGGGTTGATCGGGATATCAGAATTAGCCAGTAAAGGCCAGAGCTAAAGGGCCAAGCAGTGTTTAAATGAACACAGTTTGTGTGTTGTTATTTCGGGGCATGAGCTAGCCAGGCAGCTGGAGTGCTGGGGACGCAGCCCAGCCGCTCCTATTACTACAGGTACAGCCCAGGACTTTGCAGAGAACACTGAATTCTGAGTCAAAATGAGCCTGGTCTCTGTTCAGACCCGAAGGGGTGGGAACAAGAGGGCTGAGGTAGGCAGGAAGGGCAGCCTGCAGGCTTTTGGCATGGAGTCCTCAGTTCTTCCCCTTTACTGGCTTTCTGGTTCATTTTGTTCCTGTCCAACCTCGGCTCTGTGAATGGCTTTTGCTATCCTAATAGGTGAATATCCTTAGATATTTCTGAAAGAAACCACATCTTGGTATTCAGCAAAACCTCGCTAGTCCCTGATTTCCCTCACACCTACACCCATGTGCAAACCCATGCATATTTCACAGCGCATGCTCCACCCCAGTCAAGTCCCAGGCTCAGATTGTTCTTACTGTCCCTTGTAGCATGCCCCTAGACTAGGAGAGGGTTACGAGATATACCAAGTCTGAGCAGCGTCAATCCTCTGCAAGGCTGAGACATTTGAAGGCTGGCACAGTTTTACTTGCCAATGGTGATGAGGCCAGACCTCTGTGGCTTGGCATAGAGGACAAGCCAGCATGGGGGCATTGTAATTTCCAGTGTCCAGGTTGCTGGCAGATAGTGAAAAAACTCTAAATGCATTTGTAAGCCCCCTCAACCCTAAGACATTTTTCTAAAACCTTACACTCACTCTCTCTTGGAAAAGGGACAGTCGCCCACACACACACATGCTGGACTGCTCATCCTCCTGTGTCTGTGAATAATCTTCAAACATACTCCATTCTGGGAATTGAGGCAAATACTACCCACAGGTGTTGACTCAGTTCCTGATGTATTGATTTAGTCACTGGGCCAAGGTTAGGATGGACCACAGACGCTCTCCCTTATCACCTGACCACGCAGCTGACTACCTTGCGACCGGCTGGAACCATCGCTGCAAGATTCCTTCCTGCCCATGCCCCTGTCCCCCATCCCAACCCAAATTCCTCATCCAGGGGCTATATAAACTTCAACCATGACGCTAATAAACAGAGGCTTTGACAAACCTGGCTTGGCCTTTTTCCTTTCTCCCGCCCATGTCTTTTCAGATAGTGCCTCTCCGGGACCCTAGAATAACTGACCAGCCAGGCAGGTTACAACCCCTAGACTAACTGACCCACCAAGGCGGTCTACAACCAATCACTGCTAGTAACCCTTTGAATAAGCCAATCCAATAAGTTGGAAAACAACCTACAGTTTCCCCCCTTGTGTCTCTGGCTTTTTGCTTTAAAAGATGGACTGTAACAGCTATCAGTTGTCCTTTATATCCCGAACCTGAAGGACCCTGTCATGACAGAATAAAAATCCTCTTGCTTTTGCATCAATTGTGGCTGTGTGAGTGGTGTCTGGAGCAACTCCTCCCTGATGTTAGGACTTCTAGTCCAACAAAATAGGGCATAACCTTGAAGCAGGTGTAATGCAATATTGTGCCACATGACCATTTAGGCCACACTTGATAGAGCCCTGTGATTGGCTTCCCTTGTCCCCCTTCCTGTGACCTTAGGGCAGCTGGTAAGGCCTGGGCCTGTAGATTGTTGTAGCTTTGTCTGTTGGGAAGACTCAGCAGATTCTTCTCAGGCATTAAAAACTTTAAAGGCCATTTTCATCAATTCCCATATAAAAGTTTGGGGACAATCCTCAACCTTTTTTTTTTCTTTTTTAAACTCTTTCTTAATATCTGGTACTGACTGAGAAAGCAGAATTATTAGTAGAAAAGGAACCTAGCTGCTTTTCTTTTTGAGAGAGATCTGGAAGAGAAAAAGGAACACGAACCTTCATAATGCCATTAACTCCCACCACCTCCTGGAGTGGGCAAAGAAGGGCTGAGCTAAAGTGGAATCTGGTATGGGAAGAGACTGGGGAGGATTGTGAGGGGCTAGCCCAGTGAGCAGATGGAGTCCAAGGTAGGAGAGAGGAGGTAGGAGGGGGAGGGGAAGGTGGGTGAGGTAAAAGTTGACCTTGAGCCTCTGGGTTAAGAAGGGAGGGGGTAGGTGAGGAAGGGAGGAATGTGAAGAATGTTGCTCCATGCCAGAGGAGGTTGGGTAGTATGGGCTTGAGGGAGTGGAGGAAGGGCCAGTGCCTCCGGCTGCATGGTCCAACACCCCGCTGGGCAGTTTGTCACAGCATCAGCCATCTTGAGTAGTCATCACCATAAATAACCTTGGCTAGCCCCAGTCAGATTTTCTTACACAGTTTTAAAAATGCTGGCGAGTCCCGAGCAGCTGACGGTGGGAAATGCTGGCAGGTCCCCGGTGGCAGTAGGCAGGCCCACAGAACAGCCAGTCCCCAGTGGGCTGGCAGGTGTGAGCAGGCGGTGGTTTGAAAACACATAGACACATCATACAGAATAGAATTGAATATTTATTACTTAGGGGAACGAGAGAGTGTGGGGGAAGGAGAAGAGAAGAAAGAGACAGAAAAGTGGGAAGTGGGGAGACATGTGTGCTCCAAGAGGGGACAGTAAGAGATCCAAGATGGCAGGGGGGAGCAGGGGTCGCTGGGAGTGGGCATGGCTTGCCTCTTAAAGAGACAAAAACCATAACATTCCCATCTCTTTCTTATAATAAAACACAGGAGATTAGATACCACAGTTTGAGGGAATTGGGGTAGCGAATTCTCAAGACTGCTTCTGGCTTATTTGTGGGCATCGTCTTTGAGGGGGAACCTAAGAAGGCTGGGTGCTGGCCACATCCTGGTCTCTTTGCTTCTGACCAGTGTCTGTGGCATGGAAATGTCTGGTGTCTCTTATCCTGTTTAAGGTATTGGCAGAACAAAGAACACAGTTAAATTAAGGGGAAAAAAAATTGAGGACCAGGGAATTGAGGGGCTATCTGACCTATTTAAAGTGGATTCTTTAATTCGGCTCCCTGGATCTCACAAGAATTCCTTGGGTTTGTGAAAACAGAAGTTTTAGTCACATAATAACTGTGGTATATTTTTGTACAATGAAAAGTATTTTTTAAGACTATGAAAGGCAGCATAAGAGAGAAAGTTGATTTGAAATTTGTTTGGTGAGGTAACCTGGCAAAACCTCTCAGCTATCAGACTGTATTAGAGATCTTTGAGAAGGATAAGATTTTACTTGAGTTACTGATTAAAAAATGACAGAGAACTTACTTGGTTGACACCCAGAGCTACTCTCTTTTGGGTCCTCCATGGTTGCTGAAGGTTGCACTGGACCTTTGCTGGTTAGCGCCAGGCCTGCCAGGCACCAGAAGACTCTGTGGGCTAAGAAATCTGTAGGAAGACAGGCCTACCTTGACCTGACAGCTAGGCTGTCGATTCCAGCGATTCTGTTCACATCTGGAACAGTTGTTTAGGTGAAAGGCAGTTTTCCCCAATGGTCAGCGCTCTGCAGTTGGACGTTGTTCTGTGTGTCCATTTGTCTTCTGTCTTTTTGGAGGAAATAAGAGTGCTGCTGCTGGGAGCCAACCTGTCTCTTTTTGTTATGAAAAGCTTTTTTTTTAAAATAATTAAATATTTAAATATCACATTCCCCAGATCTCTGAGCTGCAATATAGAATCTGACTGGAAGGTTGGGTCTGAGCTTGACCACCAACCCAGAGACAGAGCACCACCCACCAGGGGTTGGGCCCTCCCACATTGATCACTAATTGAGAAAATGCCTTGCAGCTGGAGCTCATGGAAGCATTTCCTCAGCTGAGGCTCCTTCTTAGAAGATGCTAGCTTGTGTCAAGTTCACACAAAACAAACCAGCACACCTACTGCAACTTGCTCCCTCATCCCAGCAGCGGGAAGCACTCGAGCTACTGTCCAGGGCTGCTAGAACACAGCAGGGTCTAGTCAGTCTCTGGAAATTCTGGATAGAGTCAGTGGGAATAGGAGTCTGGGTATGACTCCCTCCCATGAGGCCACAGGGCTGTAGAGACATCCTCAGAGACACTGACCTGTCCCGTGAAGCTTCCCTCAGTCCATCCATCCCTCCACTGAGATCCCTGCACAAACCACTGGACAGTGCACAGCTGGCCCTCCTCTATGTCCTGGGTAGTGGGTGCCTGGTCCCATTCCAGGACGGAACTGTGAGTGTCTAAAGCTCCAGCTGTGGTGCTGAGGTAGAATCTGAGCAGAGGCATCTACAGGGATCAAGACTCCAGAGGGGTCTAGCTCAGCCAGGTGGGAAAAGTCAGGTCTCCTCACCCACCCCACTCTTTCTCCTTCATGCAGGAAGGAAGGGACGGTGCCTGGAATGTGTGATGTAAAGCATGGGAAACTGTGCAAGCCTGTTCCCAGTCCTGCCGCAGGGAGCCCCTTCTCATTCTTAACTGGGGACCCAGAACTGAAGAACCACTTGTGCTCTAAGGCCTGAAGGTCTACAGCAGCGATCTCAACATTCCTAATGCTCCACCCTTTAATAGAGTCGCTCACCTTGTAGAGACACCACCATAAAATCATTATCATTGCTATTTCAAAACTGCAACTTTGCTCCTGTGATGAACCATAATGTAGTATCTCTGTTTTCTGAGGGTCTGAGGTGACACCCAAAGGAGTCACCACCCTCAGGCTGAGAACGGCTGGTCCAGAAGTTGGACAGACGGCCATGACAACAGGGGAATAAACAAAGTGGCTTTTTCTAGCAGTCGAAGAGGAGGAGGAGTGAGAAGGGGGCAAGATAGAGGAGGAGGAGGAAGCTAGGGAGATGGCAGAGTCTGTAAACTACTTACTGCCCCAGCATAAAACCTGAGTTCAATTTTCCCCAACCCATGTAGAAAAGTAAGAGTTATTCTTGCTTTTGGTCTCATGCTGGCAAGGTAGAGGCTTGCTAACCTCTGGGACTCACTAGGTAGGCAGCTTATTCTGCTGGTGAGCGCTAAACTAGTGAGAGACACTGTCTCAAGAAACAGGGAAATGGTACCAGAGCAACAACAGTAGAGGTTGTCCTCTGGGGTTCACATGCTTGCATACACAGGTGCATATACCATTCCTACACACGCGCGCACACACACACACACAGAGTCAGACACATGCACAAATATGCACATATACACACGAGAAGGAAGAAGAAAGAAAGGAAAGTTTAAAGACCTAACAACTAACAATAAGCTAAGGTGGGGGTCCTGATCAATACCAGTAATGCCAGCCACCCAGAGGCAGAGGCAGGAGGGTAAGAAACTCAAGCTCAGCCTAGGTCATGATGTAGACTGTTCCTTTACACTGTGTGAAGCTATGTCACTATTGTAGGTTTAATTAAGAAATTAAACAGGGGGGGCTGGAGAGATGGCTCGGCGGTTAAGAGCATTGCCTGCTCTCCCAAAGGTCCTGAGTTCAATTCCCAGCAACCACATGG